>NW_024432556.1:0-2824 GCF_017639785.1 Mesocricetus auratus
CTGGGATGGGGCCAGGTTCTCACACCATCCAGGTGATATCTGGCTGTGATGTGGATTCCAATGGTCTCCTCCTCCGTGGATATGAACAATTCGCCTACGATGGTGACAATTATATCTTCCTGAACGAGGACCTCAGGACATGGACAGCCGCGGACACGGAGGCAGCGCAGATCACCAGGCAGAAGTTGGAGCAGGCTGATGAGGCACAGAAATACAAGGCCTACCTGGAGGGCGAGTGTGTGCAAACGCTCCTCAGATACCTGGAGATGGGGAACTCCAGTCTCTGCACAGGTGCGAGGGACCAAGGGCATCTCCTCACGCTGCCTTAGGGATGGGGCTTAGTCTTGAGGAAGAAGAGACCTAATCTGCTGGGGTAATACCCTATCTCTTCTTGTGTTTAGTTTTTTTTTAAACTTTATTACGAAAAGAGTTAAAAGAAAAAGCTACACACCAAAGTTAACCAGGACATAGTCTATGCCTCTCAGTAAACGTCTATACAGTTAGAGTAACCATTCTGAACCTGTGTATGGTCACACTGGATCTTACCCGTTCAATATGAAATATATTTTATGCATTTATCCAGCAACAACACAAGAAAGTCCTTGACAGATTTAAACCTAGAGATCACTTATATTTATGTCCTGTTTCACACCTCAACTCCATTACCTGCTTTTAGTTGTGATTTTATACTGTACCTGCATGTGCATTTGTTTACTATGTACTTAAGGGCTCAATATCATTTTGAAGAAAAAATGAGCTCTCTGGGGGGGTTCTTTTTTTGCTTTTTGTTTGTTTGTTTGTTTGTTTGTTTTGGATTGGGTTTGGCTTTCTGTTGGGTCCACAACCCTACTCCCCCTAGGTTTAAAGGCTTTCCACACCATGCCAGGTTTTTCCCTCCCCCTCCTCCTCCTCTGCTCCTCCTCCTCCTCTGCTCCTCTGTCTCCTCCTCCTCTGCTCCTCTGCTCCTCCTCCTCCTCTGCTCCTCTTCCTCCTCCTCTTCCTCCTCTAAGATAACTGTCTGTTCAGTTACCTCACCCATTTGTGGACTGAAAAATGTTAGTTCCTTGGTGTTTAGTATCTGCAGTTCTCTGTAAACTGAGGGCTCTAGTCCCTTGTCTGCAGTCCAGCTGGTACAAGTTTCCTACTATTGTGGCTTCTGTTCCCTCTGCTGATTGTGTCCTGGGCTGTGAAGACACTATATCTTCATGCTGATGCCTGGCCTAATTAGCTCCTGTGCTATTGCCCTGTTATGAGGTTCTTGTCTACCCCGGAACCAGGAAGAGTTTCCCCTAGGTTGTCTTCTTGAAGTTTGGGTGTTTCAAGGTTTGAACTTTTTTAGTCCAGCTTTGTGGAAGGCAATAGATGGCACAAGCCTTTAAGGCCAGCACCTAGGAGGCAGAGGCAGGTGGCTCTCTATGACCTTGAGGCATGAGCTCGAGGCCAGCCTGGTCTACTGAGTTCCAGGCCAGCCAGAGTTACCTAGTGAAACACTGTTTCAAAACAGAAAGGAAGGAAGGAGAGAAAAGAAAGAAAAGAACAAGTAAAACAAAGGAAGGAAGAAAAGAAAGGTGAGACTGGAAGTTCTTCTTCTGAGGTAGAAACCCAGTATGCAGCATTGTATTTTCCCCAAGTGTGTGTTGTCCATGCTGTGTCTAAATTAAGTGTGCATAGTTTCTCAGTTTATTTCTGGGAACTCTATTCTATCCATTTAACTTTCCCTATTTCATTCCAGTTTCAGGTGTAGTGGGCATTCCATCCTCTCTGACTTGAGCTCAGGAAGGAGACTGACCTCTTACAGGGAACACAATGGGGAGTTGAAAGACAAAGAGCACCCTGGGCTGGCCTGGGACTGTGTGTTGCTGACTGGCCGGCTCAGCTCAAACTGGAGGAATGAGCCCAGTGGGAAGCAGCTCAGAATCTGTGGAACTGGGTGTAGTGCTCTGCAGTTGGACCTGGGGCAGGCAGTTTCCTCCTAACAGCACCCAGCAGGGGCCAGGGCAGGGTCTCAGGTGCACACAGAAAGGAAGAGGGCTGGAATGGACTCACAGTTTGGTGAGGCCCAGTTGGGCTGGCTGTCGGGCAAGGTGACAACTGTGAGTCTGGTTGCAAGCAGTCCCTTGACTGCAGCTAACCACTGGCCTCCCTTGGTGCTCAAGAGGTTGCCAGGAGTCTGGGCCTGGGCAGGCAGGGGATCTGCCTCCTGGGTATCCGAGCTGGGAAAGCTTGGGGTTCAGTGAAAGCTCGCCAACAGCTGCAGAGGCTGAAGGCAGATGCCCTGTGGGTGCCAAATGTAAGGAGTTTAAGGGGGGTATTTAGGATTTATTAGAATACACTCACAAATACACAACAAGGTACCTAGCTGCCATGGTCTTCTGTTTTGCCCTGGGGGTGAATGGATCTATAACAGTCCAATCTCTGACACCACAGAGAGAGCTCCTCTATCTCCAGATAGCCCAAGGTCTTGGGAGGAGCAAATGCACACTAGATACATGCAGGCTGTCCTGTCACTATAACTCTGCATTATAGTTGAGGTTAGGAGTGTAAAACCTCCAGCATTGCTCTTAATCCTTCAGATTGTTTGATTTTCGTGGTCTTTTGTGATCCCATGTGATTTCCTGTTTTTTTTCTAAATGTGAACTACATCAAAATTTTGATAGTGTTATACTATCAAAATATTGGGTAGTATGACCATTGTCACAATGTCAACTCTGCCAGTGCAGGAGCTTGGATTGTCTTTCCATCTTCTGACATTGTCTCTATGATTTTCTGTGTCAGATCTTAAAGTTTTCATTGCAGAGTTCTTCCATTTCTTTGATTAGATAAT
>NW_024432557.1:0-8308 GCF_017639785.1 Mesocricetus auratus
GGAATGTGCCTTTTGTGTGGTTGAGTGTCATTCACCTCCCTCCTGTCCATATTCTCATGGTAGTAACATGATGCCAGACTCTGGAAATACTGGAGTAGATATACTTTGATGGGAAAAGAGGGTGCAGGTGTCACAAGTCTGTCATTCCAGTGTTGAGGATATTAACATAAGATTATTCAGAGTTCCAGACAAACATTGGTGATAAAAACTCTGGTTAAAGAAGGCAGGTATACCAGGGTGAGGGTACAGTTTGTGAAGGGTTTTGCTAGGGTACACAATGCCATGAGTTCCATATCTCCATATCAGCACCACATAAACATGCCTGACATCTAGGCAGGAAGGAAGATCATGCTGTGAAGGTTAGATCTGGCTGCATGATGAGCTGGAATAAGATTAAAAGTGGCCCTGCTCAGAGCCTCCTGAGGCCTGGGGACTGTACACAGATGAACCCATCCTGGCAGACCAGCCCATCCAGAGACTGCCAGCTTGCAGTGCTCCTCCTGCCTCCACCAATGGGAAGAGGGGAGCCATCGAAATATTGGACCTTCTTAAATCAATAAGCAGAGATCCTTGGGCCTGTACCACCAGGAGTGCGAGTAGACCCCACTGGTACCCACTGGAAGAAGGGGTGGGAAGATGACATTATAAGAACACAGTCAAGCCGGGCGTTGGTGGCACATGCCTTTAATCCCAGCACTTGGGAGGCAGAGGCAGGCAGATCTCTAAGTTCGAGACCAGCCTGGACTACCAAGCGAGTTCCAGGACAGCCTCCAAAGCCACAGAGAAACCCTGTCTCGAAAAACCAAAAAAAAAAAAAAAAACACACACACAGTCAACAAGAGAAAAACCAATATGATGCCACCAAAATCTACAACTCCACACCTGGAAGACCTGAACATCCCAACACAGATGAAGCAGAAGAGAGTGACCCAAAAAACAACTTTATAAAAATGATAGAGACCCTCAAAGAGGTAATGAGATATCCTCTTAAAGAAATGGAAGAAAATAAATAAAAATTCAAGAAATGGAGGAAAAGACAAATCCAAAGTTGCAAGAAATAACCAAATCACTTAAAGAAGACCAAAAGAGCCAAGAAAAACCAACCAACTATGTCAAGGAATCAATTCAAACAGTGCAAGGCTAGAAAGCTGAAATAAAGAAAATAAACACACACACACACACACACTGTCTGAGGTAGTACAGGAAACAGAAAAGCTGGATAAACAGGAACTACAAATGCAAGCATAACCAACAGAATGCAAGAGATGGAAGAGGGAATCTCAGGTGTTGACGATACACTAGGAGAAATAGATTCATTGACCAAAAATTGCAAAATCTAGCAAATCCCTAATATGAAATATTAGGAAATATGGGATACCATGAAAAGACCAAACCTAAGAATCATAGATATTGAAGAAGGTGAAGGCCCCAACTCAAAGATTCAGAAAACATATTCAACAAAATCATAGAATAAAACTTTCCCCATCTACAGAAAGACATGCCAATGAAAGTACAGGAGGCTTACAGAACACCAAATAGAGTGAACCACAAAAAAATGGAAGTCCCTCACCATTTAATAATCCAAACACTAACCATACAGAATAAAGAAAAAAGATTAAGAGCAGCAAAGGAAATAGACCAAGTAACATATAAAGGCAAACTTATAAGAAATACTTCTCATTGGAATCTTTGAAAGCCAGAAGTTCCTGGATAGATATTCTAACAACACTAAGAGACCACAGATGCCAGCCCAGACTACTGTTTGTTGAGGTTTGCTAGGTTGCTGAGTATGTGTTTGATTTTAGAGAAGATTCCAAAGATTTCAATTACTATAGATGGAGAAAACAAGATATCCCATGGCAAAACCAGATTTAAAAAACACATATCCACAAAAAAAGCATTACAGAAAGTTCTGGAAGGAAAATTCCAACCCAAGGAAATTAACTACACTCACAAAAATATAGGCAATTTAATACCCCTATACCAACAGCAAAAAAATGGGGGGGGATCCACACTCAACACCACCACCAACAACAAATTCAAAACAAATAAGCATTAACAATCAATGGTCATTAGTGTCCCTCAATATTAAAGGTCTTAACTTGCCTATAAAATAACAAAGGCTATCATAATTGATATGAAGAAAGAATCTATCATTTTGCTGTGTACAGGAAGCTCCTCAACTTCAAAGACAGACAGTACCTCAGATTTAAGGGTTGGGAAAAGATTTTCCAATCAAATGGGCCCAAGAAATAAGCTTGTGTAGCAATTCTAATATCAAACAAACTCGACTTTAAACTAAAATCAAACAAAAGAGATGAAGAAGGTCATTTCATATTCATCAGAGGAAAAATATCCATCAAGATTAAGTCATAGTTCTGAACATCTATGCCTCAAATACAAAGGCATCCACATTCATAAAAGAAATATTACTAAACTCAAATCACACATAAAAACCCACACACTTATAGTGGGAGACTTCAACACCCCACTCTCACAACTAGCCATCATGGTCTGTTGCCTTATTTGACCAAAACCTCCTCATTCTGAGGCTGATTATCAAGGCCCATGAATCAAAAGTCCCCTTTTGTTCAACGAATTAACATGCCCGATTATATTGCAACACCTGAGCTAACATGGGTTTTCAACCTTTACCTTTATAATTTGCCAATGTGCACTGTGTGTCCCTTTTATCCAGAGGCAGTTCTTTGTACCACTGGGAGAAAACCCTTCCCCCTTCCCTTGTCTTCTTCTTCTCTATCATCCACTGTCTCATTTACCACCACTCCCTAGCTCATTCTAACAGAGACTTCCCCTTTTCCTCATTTTCCTAATTATACCTGTAAGGTCATTTGCTGCTGTTTTCTGCCTGAGTCAGAAAGGAGCCCCTTTAACTCTTATTTCCAGCCCCCAAAGGTTTTCTCTGTGAAAACAGATGTTTGGATGTGGTTTGTGCCTAATCTGGGGTCCAAGAGAAAGCTTTCCCTTTGTGTGAATCTCATTCATCCTTACCCCAATGTAAACCAATATAAACCCTGCTCAGTTCTCAGCTCCTTCTAGTGAACAAGTGGGAAGCAGTTGATTTCAAATTATGAGGCAATAAGGCAGATGGGGATGTGACCAGTGCTACTGGCTGACACTGTGGAAATGCAGAAAGGGGAGAACATGGACCTCTCCTCATCATGTCCTGGGACAGAGAGCCCACCTGACCACTGAGTGCCCATAGCCCTCCTAATAGAGTAAGGAGCAGGAAGCAAGGCTGGAGTGTGAACCACAGCCAGAAGTCTCAGGGGTAGGAGTTCAGCAAAGAGACCCTGCAGCTTCTGGGCCACAGTGCCAGGGACAGGGAAAGGCCATACTGAACCCAGCTCTGGGCCCCTAGCTGTGCTCAGAAGATAGGGCAGCAGCACCTGAGAAGGAGTTTGCATTTAAATTCGGGGAGCACTGAGGGGGAAGGAAACAGCTTCCAGCAGAGGGAGATAAACAGGATATGCAGAATATGCTCTTTGTACTTGGACCAGTCTAATGGCAACATTGTTCTTTCAAAAAAGAAAAGCTTGGATAGCTTCCTGTTAGGGGAATATAAGGGTGATGGTGGGTTAGTGTTTAAAATATTAATGAGGAAATTTAAATTTTAGGGTAATATGGAGTTTTTTGTTTGTTTGTTTTTTACAATTTTAAATAGAACTCAAAGAATTGGCCTGCATTACTGTTACATTACTGGAAGGCAAGTTGATGTAACATTGGGCTTAAGTAGCAATTAATACTGTACTTTTAAGAGTTTGAGAATATGGAAAATGATCTGACTGAACAATTTGTGCACTCCCTACCCAGTTGTAGACACATGATGCTGAGTGGTCACTGGGATTTTAGTCCCAGATGTGCATGGTGGAAGATGAAGAAGCACAGTCTGCAGATAGAATAAGTATCATCAAAAGCAAACAACTGCCATCCTTTTCTGTTCATCTGAATGACCTTAGGTAAGGAGAGACATTCTACATGTTCTTTGACAGACTGCTTGTACCTCTGTCTTCTTGTATCATAAAACAAGAGAGTCTCATTTTCTGTTGTTCATAGCTGGGCTCTAACTCTTGAGTTTTTTTCTCCTTTTTGTATTCCTAATTTATTATTCCTTCTCATCACAGGACATCCATCTGTTTCTCAAGCCTCCATTTTCTTTATCTAGAATAGTAGAGATCTCTTTCATCTTAGTCTGTTCAAAACTCTATTTAAGCCATGCGATGGTGGCACATGCCTTTAATCCCAGCACTTGGGAGACAGAGACAGGCGGATCTCTGTGAGTTCAATGCAGCTTGGTCTTACAAGAGTTATTTCCAGGACAGCCTCCAAAGCCACAGAGAAACCCTGTCTTGAAAAACCAAAAATAAATAAATAAATAAAAAACTCTGGCTAGAGCCTATTTTATGACAGTATTATAGATAAAATTGACACCCTGAAAACATGTTATTAACATTTTCATTAAAGAGCAAAAAGTTACTGAACATTTCTGCCTACACAGCCTGGTCCATGTTGAACGGGGTGAAAAGATCAGACTTTATGCTGGGCTGCCTTGTTACCTGGCAGAATGCATTCAGGCACCACTCTGGCCAGCCCAGAGTTCCATGAGAACCAGTCTGCACACAGGTGCAAAGGACCCATTTAAAGGACAGACCCCTGTGCACATATGCTCTTTTACTTCATCTCTCTCTCCCTCTCTCTCTCTCTCTCTCTCTCTCTCTCTCTCTTCTCTCTCATCTTTCCCTTTCTGTCATGTCTGTCTCCCCCCTTTCAGTCTTGCTATAATAAACTATGAATAATATTCTCTACATGGCTTTTGCTCCATCCATCACATTGGTCCTTAATGGGGAGTAAGGCTATGTTTCCTGGAGTTGCAGAAGACACTTGGTATTGTAGTTCTGAGAGGAACAACCCTGAGCTTAGGTGGGTAGGCTTTCCAAATGGAGAATCCAGCAGCCACATGAGGTCTTTGGGACTTCTGGCTTGCAGCAGTATTCTCACAGTTGTGTGCTGATGTGACTGCTAAAACATTATGGAGTTTTTTTCTAAAATCATCACAATTGTATGGGCACATAGTGTGTGTATCAATGACCACCACATGGATATTTGGAATAGAACCCAGGTCCTCTGGAGGAGCAAGTATTGTCCTTAAGTGAGAAGCCATCTCCCCAGTCCAATGATAGGCTTCTTTTGAGAGTTAAATGCAGTTTGAAGTGGCAATGGACTTGAGCTAGAAAATCATGCCTCATCTCCATTAGGGAAACATGTAATTAAAAAAAAGTTTCAGCCGGGCAGTGGTGGTGCACACCTTTAATCCCAGCACTCGGGAGGCAGAGGTAGGCGGATCTCTGTGAGTTCGAAACTGGGATGGACTGATAGCCTCCAAAACAATACAGAGAAACCCTGTCTCAAAAAAACAAAAAAACTAAAACAAAACAAAAAAGTTTCTATTTTATTTAAATCGTGTGTGTGTGTGTGTGTGTGTGTGTGTGTGTGTGTGTGTGCATCTGTGGGTATGGGTACCTGAGTGAAGGTGACACCAAATTCCTACAGAAGGCATCTGATCTCCTGGAGCTGAAGTTATAGTTGATTGTAGGCTGCCTGATGCAGGTACTGGGAACTGAACTCAGGTCTTCTGGAAGAACGGTAAATGCTCTATCCACTATGATATCTGAAATAAATAAAACACAACAGAGCCCTATAGTGGAATGCAGATTCAGTTGGGCTCCCTGAGAATAAGATCACCTTCACCATGATCCTGAGGCAGCAGAATTACTCAACATGCCTCCTAGGGGAGTTTACCTGGGCACACAATCCAAAGAGCAGTTGGGGAGATGGCTTAGTCATCAAGGAAACTTGCTGCTCTTCCAGAATTTGTGTCCTGGAATGCACATCTGGTGACTCATCTGTCTGAACCATCAACTCCTGGGTTTGGGACACTTCTGGTCTCAGAAGGTACCTGCATTCATGTGCTTTTATCCACATTCCAATGCAGAACCTACATGGAGAGCACTCCAAACTCTCCTCATCCACTATTTTGACAACTAATGGATGACCTATACTGAATGCAGCACATACTATAAAACCCAGTACAGCTCATCTCAGGCTCATTGAGGGCCCAGCCTTGCAACTTTGTTTTCTTCAACATCCACTAAGCTCTTCTGGTAAAATGGCATATGTGCCAATTGAGCACTGGTATACATAAAATATATATAAATCTTTTAAAAAATTAAAGGAAGCCAGGCATTGGTGGTGTAAACCTTTAATCCCAGCACTCGGGAGGCAGATGTAGGTGGATCTCTGTGAGTTTGAGGTCAGCCTGATCTATAGAGTGAGTTCCAGGACAGCCTCCAATACAGAGAAACCATGTCTCAAAAAACCAAAAAATAAAAAATAAAACTATATAACTAATTAATTAATTAATTATTGGATGACAGAGACCAGAGGGCAGTGGCCATTTATTTGCCTTTAAAGATGTGTGTTTTCTGCAATTCTCGAAGTTCTATGAGAGTTCAGTGCTATTGATTTCAATATTGATTCAAAATATTTACTATGTATATACCATTTTTAAATTAATTAAATTTTTTTGCTATGTGCACAAGTGTATAACCTTGGCTGTCTCTGAAATTCAAGTTTTGTTTGCTCTCAGGGAACATTCACCTAAGTGATGGTGATTTCTTCTTAATCAAAACCTAATTTCTCAGCTTTTGCTGACCAGCATCAAGTATTCCAGGACAGCAAGGATTTCCCTTCATATTTCAGGTATCTTGTTAGTCACAGCTGATTCTTCATTCCATCTAACCAGAACCACAGAATCATCATCCAAAATAGCAACTGGCCTTGATAGAGTCTTGAAATTTCCTGCTGAAAATTCAAAACCCAGACCCGTATCTTCTGCCTTGCCCTTGACATTTATATCTTCCAAGTTCCTACAGAACAGCTCACCAAGCATTTAGCATTTAGTGGCTTTTCTTGCACAAAGTTGCAAAGTTCTTCCACAATCCTCATTGAAATAATATGGTCATGTCTGTAACAGCATTATCCCCACTCCAGGAACCAATTCATTTAGTTAGTATTTCTATGAGTATGATGAAACATCATGATCTAAGCAAGTTTTGAATGAATGGGTTTATTTGGCTTATATTTCCATATCACTGTTCTTTGTCTAAAGGAGTCATGAAAGGATCTCAAACAGGATAGGAACCTGGAGGCACGAGCTGATATATAGAGGCCATGAAGGAGTGCTGCTTACTGGCATGCTATTCCTGGCTTACAAAGCCTGCTTTCTTTTTTCTTTTTTAAATATTTTCTTTATTATGTATACAATCTTCTGATGGCATGCCAGCGGAGGGCATCAGAGCTCATTCAAGGTGGTTATGAGCCACCATGTGGTTGTGGGGAATTGAACTCAGGACCTTTGCAAGAATAGTCAGTGCTGTTAACCACTGAGCCATCTCTCCAGCCCCTCAGCCTGCTTTCTTATACAAACCAGGACCACCTCACCAGGGAAGCACCACCTACAATGTGATGGAGCCCCTCCCATCAATAACAAATTAAGAAAATACCTTACCTTCTTGCCTACATGCAGGTATTATGAAGGCATTTTTTTAAACTGAGATACCTTCCTTTCACATGCCTAACTTGTGTCAAGTTGACACAAAACTATCCAGCACAGAGTCTCCTTATGCCAATTGGGCTTGCCTAGAACTTTATGTGTAGATCATGCTGTCCTTGAACTCAGAGAAAACTACCTGCCTGTGCTTCTCAAGGTGCTTGCCAATAGTTTTAATGGTTTTTATTTGTATTTCCCTACTCTCTTCAAGTGCTTATTGACTGTTTGTCTGCTTTGGAAATTATGTGAATATCTTAGCCTGTTTTGGATGGGTTCATCTGTTGCTGAGTTGTGTATATCCACCACTTAAAATATGCAATGACATAACTCAGACCATGCTTCTACCTTCCAGTATTCCTACAGGGAATAAGTAATAATTGATAGTGAAACCTGTCTCTTGATAGTGAAACCTGTCTCTTGAACATATTTAATACAGCAGCTCAAGAGGAGCATAGTCAAATGAGGGACCAGTACCTGAGGATTGGGCTGGGTTTTCTCCTTTTATTTGACATGAATAATACTAAATCATTTCAAGTTATTCACTGTTACAGTTAACTTTTAGTTGAATATGGAAGTTGGCATTGACAATTAATGATAAGCTGGCCAGTACTGGTACAAGTCTTTAATCCCAGTACTCAGGAGACCGAGGCAGGGGATCTCTGTGAGTGAGATCAAGAC
>NW_024432558.1:0-4003 GCF_017639785.1 Mesocricetus auratus
TTGAACCTTTTCTGAGGCAATCTCTAATCCCCACTGTTTTAATTCAGCCACCAGCATGGGAAAAGCCTTTTGTAAAACATCTAACTCTTTGTGACAAATAAGAATATCGTCCATATAATGGATAACGATTAAAGATGTAAATTGCTTCCTAATTGGCTCCAAAGCCTCCTGCACATATAGCTGACATATTGTTGGGCTATTGGCCATGCCTTGCGGCAGTACCTTCCACTGAAATCTCTTGTCTGGTTCCATATGATTAAGAGAAGGGATAGTGAAGGCAAACCTTGGTCTATCCCGTGGGTAAAGTGGAATAGAGAAGAAACAATCCTTAATATCTATAATAATAAGCTTCCAATCTTGAGGAAGTGCAGAAAGCAAAGGAAGGCCTCTTTGAACAGGGCCAAAAAGATGCATCTGATTGTTAATGGCCCGCAGGTCGTGGAGTAATCTCCACTTCCCAGATTTCTTCTTAATAACAAAAATTGGTGTATTCCATGGGGAGGTAGAAGGCTCTAGATGCCCCAGCCGTTCCTGTTCTTGCACTAATCTTGTGACAGCCTCTAATTTTTCAGAGGATAGAGGCCATTGAGAGACCCATAACGGCTCCTCTGTTTTCCATGGTATGGGTCGTGAAGCCTCAACGGCCCCTAAATAAAACCCAGTCCTTTTCTACCCCGATTTCCGTGTTGTGTAATGGGTTTTATTCTGCCTTGTTCTTGCCTACCCAAGCCTCTACCATTTGTATACCCCATCTTTGCCATAATGGCTGATGCCTGGGGGAGTATTCATTAGTTAGGGTCATGCCCATGGCTTGTAACACATCTCGTCCCCATAAATTTACAGGGAGTGGCAACACATAGGGGTAAAACATCCCTGTTTGCCTTCAGCATCCCGCCAGGTTAAGGCTGAGGCACTGATGGCAGGAGAGGACTGGTATCCAAGACCTTGTAGAGAATGAGATGAAACAACAGTGGGCCAAGACTTCGGCCACCAATGGAGTGAAATAATGCTTTTGTCTGCTCCCGAATCCATTATCCCTTCAAATTCTTTTCCATTAATTAACAATTTTATTGTAGGTCTCTCATTTAGGGGTATAGCCAGATAGGCTGAATCACTTCCAGAAGATCCCATAGCCCTTTTTTGTAAAGTGTAGGTTTCTCCATCCCCGAGGGAGGGCAGCAACACCAGTTGTGCAATTCTATCTCCCTGCTTTATAGAAAATACACCCCGAGGGCTAGAACAGAGAACTTGAATCTCCTCTTTATGATATGGGTCAACAATCCCAGGATATATAATGAGTCCCTGTAAAGTTAAGGAGCCACGGCCCAGAATAAGCCCAATGGTGGCAGGGGGCAAAGGTCCAGGGGAATGGACTGGGACCGGTTGAACATTCATTTGGGGCATGAGTAAGAAGTCGGAGGCGGCACGCAAGTCCATTCCGGAGGTTCCTCGGAAACCTCTACTTCCTCTTGATTGCTTTTCTGAAATTGGTTCCCATATTTCTGAGGGCCCTGGGACCATGGGCCCCGTGACCCGTTTTTGATTGGGGTACCTTGGATTCTTCAATAGGGGGCAGAAGCCTCCCTTTTACATCCCGGACTGACCTGCATTCGCTAGCCCTATGATAACCTTTACCACAACGATAGCAAAGCTTCGATTCTCTTGTTCTTTCAGGGGCTTGACAATCTTTCTTAAGGTGCCCCATTCTCCCACAATTAAAACAAGCTTTTCGATTAGATAAATCTCTATACCTGTGCGTTTGTAAAATGGCGGCAGCTAGTCCTGCATTGGTTAGGGGTCCCCCAGCTCCCTGCACACTCTGAGCCAATCTTGTAAACCTTTGCTTTTGCGAGGGCGATAGCCGCTCGACATTCCTGGGTTGCTTGTTCATAGACAAGTTGCTCAATCAGGGGCATAGCTTGTTCTGAATCACCAAAGATGCGACTGGCGGCCTCTGTCATTCTGGCCACAAAGTCTGAAAATGGCTCTTGGGGTCCTTGGACAATCTTTGTAAGGTGTCCACTGGACTCTCCCCTTTTTGTGAGGGCCTTCCATGCTTTAATAGCGGCGGCCGACACCTGACCATAGACGCCCCAGATGTAGTTGGTTTGATTAAGGGCATGTTGACCCTGACCTGTCAGCATTTCAAATGTCCACTGCCTCTGATTCTCATCTTCAGCCGTGGCATTAACTCTAGCTTGTGCCTGGGCTGCATCATACCAGAGAGCCTTCCATTCCATGTATTGTCCCATGTTGGGAAGCACTGCTTTCACTGTCGTTTGCCAGTCAGTGGGAGTCATGGCAAAATTAGCAAGCCTTTCCACCTGTAATGTGGTAAAGTTAGCATTGACCCCATAATTACGAACGGATTCGGCCAATTCTTTAATTTGATTGTAATCTACGGGGGTATGTACTCTTCCGCCTTCCACATTCTCGAATACTGGAAAAGCCATTTGTATTTTCTCCGTTCCTCTAAAGGTAAAAAGGAGTCAGTACCAGTATTCAGCCGAAGCTCATATGGCGGAGGCGCTGAGAAGCGTGAGCCCGCCGGATTTATAGGCGGTGGCCTCACATTCATTTTTGTTTTCAGTGGCCGGTGTCTATCAGGGTGATATCTTTTTCCTCATACCGTGCCACCTCCTCCTCTAGACCACCTTCTTCGCTAGAATCCAGAGTGTCAGAATCAGAATTATCTAGCTCCAAGGCTTCTAGCTCTACTGCAGGGTATAGACTAGATTCTGGCTTTTTCTTTTTCTTAGATTTGTTAAGGGGTGAATGATAACTCCCTTCTTTCTCTCCCCCTTTCTTAACTTCCTGGGGAGGGCCTTTTTTCTTAGACATGTCTTTTCTTTTGCGAGCTCCCATTCTCTCACTCCGTTCAGTTTCTGACATGCTATCCTGAACTTCCTCTAAGGTTCCCTGACTTTCTATTATAGCAGGGTGACAGGCCTCATCCTCCAAGCAGTTTTTAACTAGCTTCCAAATGGCTTTGGTACCTAAGCAGAGATCTCCTTCTGCATGCTTCCTGTCTAGTTCTTTACCTAGCTTGTTCCATGAGGCCACAGTGAGGGACCCGGAACAAGCATACCATGGTGCCACTCTATCTACCTCCTTCACAAAATTTTGAAGTGTTCGTGGTGCAATTTTAAGATCTCTTTGTTTTAGCACAGTCTGTAAGGCTGTAACCACTGACTGTGACGACCCCATCGCGCTGACAGCTTATCTAAAAAACGCGCTCAACTCCGTTACCAGACTGACAGCACCAGACTGACAGCACCAGACTGACAGCACCAGACTGACAGCGCCAGACTGACAGCGCCAGATGGACAGCGCCAGACGGACAGCGCCGTTCTGTCAGCACCAGCCACGATGAAGGAGAAGGACAAACAGGACTAGCACCAAAGCCTCCACTGACCCGTCCCACGGTGATGACAAACTAAGGCCAAAGTCGAGAAAGGGTTGTTCAGGATAAAGCATACCTCTCTGAACCTACGTCCCTGCAGTTCTGAATCCGCCCCGTTTTCCGAGGGGTCTCCCGCGGCGCCGGCGATGTTGAAGAGTTCCCGGGTTTCGGCACCAGATGTCCCGCGCTACCGTCTCGCCAGCAAGAACGACGCAGAACACTCGGATCCTTCTGCAGTAAAGCTTTAATGCATCTTGAGAGATAGATGATCAGCTTCTTAGAGGGAGACCCCAAGCTAAGAAACCCAGCCCCTTATATAAGCCTAGGAGCTCCGAGTGAGATGTGTAGAGCCGGGATTGGTGGTTTGCACATCACCCCAGATGACGTCACGGGAGAGGCACAGTTTAAACGGTTAACTCCAACTGACAGCGACAGTTAACTCTAACTGACAGCGACAGTTAACTCCAACTGACAGCGACAGTTAACTCCAACTGACAGCGACAGTTAACTCCAACTGACAGCGACAGTTAACTCCAACTGACAGTGGATGTCAGCGCCATCTTCTAACGGCAATAGCGATAGCGAGGGCGGCTCCTCACA
>NW_024432559.1:0-1040 GCF_017639785.1 Mesocricetus auratus
CGTGGTTCCTGTCTGTCAAGTACAAAACCTCAAGAGACAGAAGCCAGTGCTCCTGTGGTGGTTCTCAGAACTTCTTCCTCTGCAGATTCCTGTCTTCTTTCCAGCCTTGGCCATGAAACAAGGTTCCAGGCAGGATTCTGTTGACTTTAGATGTAGTAAAACTGAGTAGTCGCAATGAGACCAGTGCAGTGCCTAGTTCTTTATAGTAATTTAAGAAGTACTGGAGGGCTGGACGTTGGTCGCACACGCTTTTAATCCCAGCACTCGGGAGGCAGAGGCAGGCGGATCTCTACAGATCTCTACAGAGCGAGTTCCAGGACAGCCTCCAAAGCAATACAGACAAACCCTGTCTCGAAAAACCAAAAAAAAAAAAAAAAAAAAAGTAGTGTTGGAGTTTATTTTTTATTGAAGGGATTTTTTTTTTTAATCAGGCAAATAAAGCCTTTTGTAAACTGCTAATATTTTACAGCAGTCTTCTGGAAATAGCTGTTACTACTCGTTTCAAACCGAATGGGCATATATTATAAATTATTTTACAGATGCCAAACTTAAAACACTGAGTTTAGATATATATATTATATATGTAATATATACATATATAAATACTTCAAATGTCACATGAACTCCCTGTTTATTTTCTTTGTGAACAAAATGGAAATATTCCTAAGTGAACAGCCCATTCTGCTTAGCAGAGATGACCATTCTCAATAGTCACGTGATAATTGGAGACTCAGCTTACAGGAAAGCATGTGCTCTGCATGTGTGTGGCCTGTGCTCTATCCTCGCTGTTAAAAACAAACAACTTGATGTGTTCTTCTGAACTGTGCGTTTGAATGCTTCAGTAACTAAACTTAGAAAATAGCTTTATACCTCCTCTCTGCCAATTTTTCACTGACTTCTTTGTTGTGGATCATATAGAGAAATATCCTAAGTCATTTCTCTTTCCCTCCCTCCCTCCCTCCCTTCCTCCCTTCCCTCCCTCTTTGTCATTTATATTCCAGAGACAGCATCCTAGCCTGGGCTCTTCCTGTCAAGATTAC
>NW_024432560.1:0-5114 GCF_017639785.1 Mesocricetus auratus
TGTAGCCACCAGTCGCTAACAAAAGGCACCCGGGGCTGCATTGTCAACATTTGGTCAAGACCTCACTCATGGCTCCCTCAGACATGAGCAAGGTATAAGCCAGCTAATCTGCTCTTAACTCTTTTCTCACGGTCTGTATTTTCTAATATGTCTATAATTAACTTTATCTATTAATTTTATAGCCATAGAAGAGCTGTTAATATAAAAGCATCCAGAGTTAATACTTTTCTTTTTAGTTATCCCATGATGTTTTGTAATCTTGGCACATTTCCTTGCAGCCAGCATTGCCGCTGTGAAGCATCTCACAGACACTCATCGTCTGTTTCTCCTTTGGAGAACTGTAAGCTAAAGCATGTGAGACCCAAGATGAAGCCCCCAACATCTAGTGCAGCTTCTCCATTTTACAGAAGAGGAAATGAGAACTTGGAATTGCTGTCCAGTTGCTTTTCTTGCTGTTGCTGTGTGTGTGTGTGTGTGTGTGTGTGTGTGTGTGTGTGTGTGTGTGTGTGTGTATACGTGCCTTTTTAAGACAATATCTCACTACCTAGCCTTGGTTGGCCTCAAGCTCACAGAGATCGACCTACCTCTGCCTCATGAGTGCTGGGATTAAAATTGTGTGTTACTGTTCTTGGCTTGTTCAGCTGCTTTTGAATGTGTTTCCCATGGGCTGAGTGATGGTCAGTATTAACTGTCAACTTGACAGGATCTAGAATAGTAAGAGTCAAGCGTCAGGCATATCTGCAAAGAATTGTCTCAACTAGATTAACGGAAGGGAGAAGGCCCTGGGTGAATGTGGGCCCCACCATTCCATGGCCTGGGATATGCTAGTGTATTGTTCTACATGAAAGGAGAGGGGAGCTGAGAGCCAGCTTTATCATTTCTGCCTCTTGACATTAGAAGAAGATGCCTCACCTTCCAGCTCCATGCCTTCTTCATTGTGATGGACCGTGTTGCCTCCAACTGTGAGCAAAAAGGTCCTTCCTGTCTGCCTCAGTCCCTTCCTCCTCCTTTCTTCTTTTTCCAAGACAGGGGTTCTCTGTGTAGCCCTGGCTGCCTAGAACTTGATCTCTAGACCAGGATGGTGTCAAAATCAGAGATCTACCAGCCTCTGCCACCTGAGTGCTGGGATTAAAGGGTGTGCCCACTACCACCCAGCGTAAGTCCTTCCTTCTTTAAGCTGCTTCTTGCCAGTTTTTAAAATTTTTATGTGCATGGGTGTCAGTTCCCTGGAACTGGAGTCACAGACAGCAGTGAACTGCCATGTGGATGCTGGGAATTGAACCCAGGTCCTCTAGAAGAGCAGACATTGCTCTTAACCGCTGAACCATCATCTCTCCAGCTCCCCAGTCTTTAATTAAAAAAATTATTCATTCATATACTGTCTGTCTTCACGCACACCAGAAGAGAAGGCCAGATCACTTTACAGATGGTTGTGAATCACCGTGTGGACGCTGGGAACTGAACTCAGGACCTCTGGGATAACAGTCAAGTGTTCTTAACTATTGAGCTGCTTTTCCAGGCCCGAGTCTTTACATTTTACGTGTATGAGTGTTTTGCCTACATGTATGCATGTGAACCATATGTATACCTGGTGCCTGCAGAAGTCAGAAAGCATTGGATCTGCTGAAACTGGAGTTATGGCTGGTTGTGAGCCACTATTTGGATGCTGGGAACTGAATCCAGGTCCTCTGTAAGAGCAACAGGTGTTCCTAACCACTGAGCCATCTTCCCACCACTCTTCCCTTTCCTTTTTGAGACAAGGCTTCATATTTTCTAAAATGGTCTCAAATTCCTGATTTTCCTGCCTCCATCTTCTTGGATTTTTTGTTTGTTTGTTTGTTTTTTGAGACAGGGTTTCTCTGTATTGTTTTGGAGGCTGTCCTGGAACTTGCTCTGTAGACCAGGCTGGCCTCCAACTCACAGAGATCCGCCTGCCTCTGCCTCCCGAGTGCTGGGATTAAAGGCATGTGCCACCACCGCCCGGCCATCTTCTTGTTTTTTCGTGAGAGGGTTTTACTGTGTATCCCTGGCTGTCCTGTAACTCGCTCTGCAGACCAGGTTAGCCTTGAACTCAGAGATCTGCCCGGATTAAAGGCATGTGCCACCACACCTGGCAGACTATATTTTTCATTGTAGTTTTGACATTAGAATTTAAGATCCTAAAGATTCTTGTTTTCTCCTGGATGTTCTATTTTTAGGTTATATAATCCATTTTTAGTCTCCATATGTATCAAGTATGTATCAAAATTATTTTGCCCATAGGCATCTAGCGTTTTAGCATTATTAAAGCCTGCCCTTCTGGGCGTGCTGGAGCATGTCTGTAATTGTGGAGTCAGGAGAATCTCAGGTTCTAGTCTGAGGCTGGCTAAGCTGCACAATTGTACATGTGCATGAATTTGTGCATGCAAGTGCATCATGGAGGCCAAAAGAGGGTGCCAGACCTCTTGAAGGTAGAATTGCAGTGGTTGTGTGCAAACCCAGGGACGGGCACTGGGAACCACATTCAGGTCCTGTGCAAAACAGTCCTGGCTTGCTGACCAGCCTGGCCTTGAAATGATGACCCCCCCCCCCCGCCTACTGAATGCTGGGATCAACAGGTAGGGGCCACCAAGTCCACCTTCCCCTTTTTGTTGCTCTTCCTCCTTCTTTCATCTCTGTCAGGCTATCGCTGTGTCCTGTCCTGGAAGCCACAATCCTCCTGGCTTCAAGCCTTTGGAGTACTGGCCCACAGATAAGAACTGGACTACTACTCTTTCCAACGTCAGATGGTTGGCACTCTAGTTGGCCAGAGACTTTGGGATGAGTAGTTCCTGTGTTTTTCCCAAACCCAGCAGGAAAGGGATGGTGTGGCCGCTTGCAGGTTCGTTGACTCTGTGGGGATGTGCATGGAGAGCCGTACTCAACAAGCCAATGTCTGGTCTGTGCCGACTGTCCCCACCCAAGGCTGAGTGGCTCCTGGAGACTTGGTTCTTCTTTGGACAGAGCATCTGCCTGCCCTTCACATCTCCCTAAAACTCACATGAGAACCTTCTATCCAGCAGGGCATGGATTTGAATCAGGAAATACGGAGTAAGCTGAGGACTAAGCAGCTTAAGGTGTTCCTGTCCTGAGACAAGCTTTTCTGAAGGGTCCACCCTGAATCTCACTTCTGTGCATGTGAGACCTTGATGAGAAAGTGCTGAAATTTCTCAGAGGCGGTTTGACTCGGTAGAGCCATGAGCAGCAGCTGAGCAATCGAGACTCGTCAGTTGAGTAAGTTTCCCATATCAGTGATGTCACATAGAGCAAGCGGCTCTGCTCTCACTTATTTCCTTGGCTAGTCTCTTACCATCCACAAGCCTGAGACAGAAACGCCCTCCAGGCCTCAGGATGAGCTCACATACAAGCAGCCATTCAGAGGGTCATATGGCTCTCTAACTCTCATAACTCCACGTAGTTAGGTATTTGCTATAACCTGCGTTTTATAGCAGAACAAATGAAGGTGGTAATGGGCTAAGTGACTTGTTCAACGTCATTTATCTAGTTAGCAGGGAGACCAGGGCTAGTACACAGCCAAGACGGAGAATCTGGGCTTTGTTCCTGGTTTTCCTCCACTTACCTTAAGAGCATCATGAAAAACATCACCCCATTGTTTCCTGTGTTTAAGGGGCTACATCCAGTTTCTGACACATTTATGTTCTTTCTCAAGAACATGTTTTGGTGGGTGTTAGTGGCCATCAGGCTAAGTGAATCACTGAGAAGACCCTGTATGCTTATATTCTTAAATCAACTGGTTTTTTGTTTGTTTTTTTTCAAAACAGGGTCTCTCTGTGTGGCTTTGGGGTTTGGAGCCTGTCCTAGAACTCGCACTGTAGACCAGGCTGGCCTCGAATTTACAGAGAGTGGCCTGCCTCTGCCTCCTGAGTGCCGGGATTAAAGGTGTATGCCACCACCTCCTGGCTAAAGTCAACTGTTTTCTAAAGCACTTTTTTTCAAGACAGGTTTTCTCTGTGTAGCTCTGGCTGCTCTGACACTTGCTCTGTATACCAGGCTGGCCTGATTCCCAGACATCTGCCTGCCTCTTCTGGGATTATAGCTGTGCACCACCACTGCCTGGCTAAAGCAATTACTTAGAAGAACAATGCTAGGAACAGCCACATGCCACTGCTACCTGCTCAACCATCAGTCACCACCGTAGTTGTTTATTTGCCTTCTTCAGTTTAAGAGAAACTGAGGCTTTGTGATGTGGCTGATTGTTACTGGAGACAGGCTCTTGCTGTGTAATCCAGGCTGGCTTTGAGTTTACAATCCCCTAAGTGCTGGGGTTACAGATATGCACAGATTCTTTTTGAAATCAAGGGTTTAGGTTCCATATACTTTAGATTTATTATTTATGTGTGTGTGTGACTGTGTGAATATACGCCACATGACCTGCAGATGCCAGGAGAGGACATCAGGTCCACCAGAGCTGCAGTTACAGGTTGTGAGCTGCCTGACCTGTGCTGGGAACTCAATGTGGATCCTTTGCAAGAGTGGACAAGTGCTTTTAACTGTTGAGTCACCATCTCTACTCCCTCCACATGTTTTTAAAAACATGCCAGCTATACACACTTGTGAGCGCCACATTGAATTGAATGTGTGATTATCTACAACACTGAGCTGCTTCTAAAGTCACAGCCACATGCGGTCTGCGTGGTGAGAACAGATGCCATTCATTACATGGAGGTCTACGTGAAGAAGTAACCCTTCTGGAATGTTCTACAAGCAACTGTGAAAGTAAGCCTAAAGCAAAGCTAGTCTGCTTCCCACAGTGTACAAGAACATTGCCACCTAACCATGACACAGTAGCAGCGGTGATGGGAATACAGCCCTGACAGCCTGAGGGCTACACCAGGGTGACGACTCAAGACATTCGATTCTTCCTGAGGGCCACAGGCTCTGGAGTTCACAAAGATGCCTCATTCAATACTCCAACCAGCAGGCATTTCTGGAGCAGCTTAACAGGCCATGCTGTGTATTCCCTGCCACCGAGGGTCCTGTGGAGTGCCTCTCCTCTTCCAATCAAAGACTCTCAGGACTGGAGGAAGAGAGAGGTAATTTTACCATACACTGGGCCACAGTTGTGTGTAACAGCC
>NW_024432561.1:0-531 GCF_017639785.1 Mesocricetus auratus
GTCAAAATCAGGTGATCATATGTTTGTGGATTGATCTCAGGCTTTTCTATTTGATTCGATTGGTCTACCTGTCAATTTTTTGGCAATAACAAGATGTAACAGAACTTGAAGTCAGGGACTGTGACCTTGCTTTTTTGAGCAGTGTTGTCTTGGCTATCTTGGACTTTTTGTTTTTCCATATAAAGTTGAAAATTTTACTTTCAAGGTCTATGAAGAATAACCCTGGGATTTTGATGGGGATTGCATTGAGTCCACATTAAAAAGAATATACCTTCTTCTCACCACCACTTGGAACCTTCTAAAAAATCGATGACATACTTGGCAACATATCAAACCTCAGCAGCTACAAAAAAATTGGAATAACTCCATGCATCTTATCAGACCACCATGCTTTAAAATTAGAATTCAACAACAACACAAATTGCAGAAAACCTACAAACTCATGGAAATTGAATAATGCTCAAATGCACCATCCCTGGGTCAAAGAGGAAATAAAAAAAGAAATTAAAGACTTCCTCAAATTCAAAAAGA
>NW_024432562.1:0-6468 GCF_017639785.1 Mesocricetus auratus
CCGAGCCCCAAACAGAGAGGTTATCCGGTCATTCCTCAGTGACAGTGGAGGACAGCCTCTCCCAGGGCAATTAAAAGATCCACTGCCCATTGTAAATAATACGGCACTGGATAATACATTAGCTCCAGAGGATGAATCAATTACATCAGGAGGAGATACAAAACATATATTTTGGCAAACTTCTATACAATATCATAGACCCAAACTTCCGGTTAAGGTAAATAATAGGGTGATTTACGGATTACTGGACACCGGAAGTGACGTCACTATCCTTAATCAGCAGTCCTGGCCACACAACTGGGCTTTAAAACAGGTTAATGTTCAATTCTTAGGGATTGGAACCCTATCTGAATTTAAACAGAGTGTCAGATGGATTGACTTTATTGGGCCAGAAGGACAGAGAGGAAGGTTAAAGCCATATGTTGCAGATATTCCTATAAACCTCTGGGGTCGCGATCTACTCCAGCAATGGAATACACAGATTAAAATTCCTCCTGTATCAGCTAGGAATTATAGACAAGCTCTTAGTGGTAGTAAGAATATAGTAAGACAGTACAGAGAACAGATGCCAAATGTACAGGCTGTGCAGAAGCAACATGCTAGTGCCAAACCTACAGAGCAACCGAAAGCTCTACCATTAAAATGGCTGACAGATGAACCTGTCTGGGTGGCTCAATGGCCTATGACATCTGAGAAGTTAGAGGCTTTGGAGAAGTTAGTTCAGGAACAGGTAGATGCTGGACATATTGAGGAATCAACTAGTGCATGGAATTCGCCTGTTTTTGTTGTCAAGAAGAAGTCTGGTAAGTGGAGAATGGTTACGGATCTTAGAGCCATCAACAAGGTAATTCAGCCTATGGGGTCTCTACAACCTGGGATCGTTACCTTTCTCTAATTCCTAAGGATTGGCCAATTATAGTTATAGACTTAAAAGATTGTTTCTTCAACTATACCGCTACAAGAAAACGACAGAGAAAAAGTTCGTCTTCACAGTACCTACCTAATAATTCCTCGTCCGGTACAGAGATTCCAGTGGAAGGTACTACCTCAAGGTATGTTAAACAGATTTGATATTAAAAGGTAAATTAAGGCTTCGTCAACTGACTGGGAAAGACCCACCTGAAATTATTGTACCTTTAACGAATGAGGAAATTTCCTCCTTATGGAAGGATAATGAGTCTTGCCAAATAGCTTGCAGTGACTTTTTGGGAAGTATTAGTAATAACTATCCCAAAACAGAGAGAATCAAATTCATAAACAAAACAATTTGGATTCTTCCACTTATCGTGAGGCAAACACATATTTCTGGAGTCCTTACCTTCTACACAGATGCAAACAAATCAGGCAAGGCAGGTTATAAATCAGGAAAAATAAGTAAAGTAGTTAAAAGCCTTTACAACTCCTTATTGAAGCTAACACAGACAATCAGACAAGATTTTGTATATATATGTTCTATACAATTATTTTGTACATATTCTTTACAATTATCTATTCTTTAAATTTTTTTCATTTTATTTATATACCATTACCATCTTATTCATCCTCCCTCCTTTCTTCTCATTCCATCTGCCCAACTTGAGCTTCCTCTTCTAATCCCCTGTTTCTCTTTTCAGAAAGCTTTAGACCTTTCTTTCGAGTCAACAAATCTGACAACCTGTCAAGTTGACTTTAAGAATAGTCCTTGCCTCAGTGTTAAGACTTGGGTGAATTGAAGAATGGGGAATAGGTTCCAAAATGTCAAGTCATGTGCCAGTGACTTTTCCTGATCTCACTTCCAGAGGCCTCCAATCATGGAAAACCACACAAATTTAACCAGCCTGCAGAAGGCATAGATTGATCAGTTAAGTAAGACCCACTGTTAAGTCATAATTGCTGCCAGGCAACTCTTGGCCCAGGTGAGACTCAAGAAGCTCACAGTTTATCATGGGCCAAAGAAGCAGGTAGCAGCTGAGAGGCAATGCTATATTTGTATATTTTTGTATCCTGAGGCATGTGCCTTGTGACATCAATGACTGTCACCATGCACTACAGTTAAGTCGCTCAATCATCTATGGCCAAAGACTTGGATACTGGCCAAGAAACTGGAACAATTATCTAAGGTATGAGTACCTAATATCACTGAACATAATCTGTGTATCAATTTGATTTGTTGGTTTATGTCCTCTTCCATAAGAAGTAAAACTCTTGACTAGGAAACTTGTGGACTCCAACTTGTCCAGCCCCTTGTAAGTTTTCCTTCTTACATCAGTTCAGAAATATTTTCTGACAATTCTTAGTTGAGACTGAAGTTGATGTAGGACAGGTAATTTTCTCTAATTGACAGCTGCTGAACTTAGTCTAACTGAAGGCATGTAAGAGCTTTGTTACACAATGCCAGCACCACATAAGAAATTTGAATTTATTAGGTGTCATATTGAGCCTTCCTTATTCTGGTCCCTATCCTTGGAGTTGAGAACACATTGCTATTTTCAGAAAATTGAGTTTGTATGTTTTTGTGTTTATCATGTGTAATTCTTTAAAAAATGCAAATACTTCTTCCTTCTTATATTATATAACAAAATGAAATATTCTCCCCACATGTGTCAACAAATCCAAATAAATTTTTACTACAATATTAATGCCTTAGTTTTAATTAACTTGTATTAATATTCTAACATACATATATTAAAATGAATATGTACTCAATTTGATGTATATTATTATATTTATGATTAATGGGTAACAGGATAGGAGAGTTAAACAGAAAGTTCATGGTGAATTACACTTGGACCACCTAAGTTTATTGGTAGACATAATACAACATTGCAGCTTAAACAACTTGACTAAGTAAGGGAGCATGCTAATGTCTCTTGAAGGAAAGAAAATTTACACCAGAAAATATGCAAGATGGAGACTATCATGGTGAGATCAACATTTCCTCAGATGTGTGTCAGAGAACATAGGGTCTTCAGGCAGCTGTTTCATTAAGAAAACCAGCATTGTTATCCTTAGGATGAAAGTTTGAAACCAAAATACTGGTTGTCTACAAAAGTCTATAATACACAACATCCTGTGAAATTTCTGAACAATCTTGCAGCCGAAACATCTTTCTATGTTCACCTGGCAATGGCTAAACTTACTATATCTGTAGAACACTTTACATGTGAAATGGCCAAAAAATAGAAGAGCCTATGTTATATCAAAGAGTGACCAAGGGTGGGATTTTCATCCCTACAACTTATATCCATCAATGAAAATATAGTTTTCTTCAGGCAAGTTATGACAAACCTTTATTCAAGCCCCTGACATGGGAGCATAAGAAGTAAAAGCTGTGTGAGTTCAAGGAAAGCTCTCTCAGAACAAACCAGAGAACTCTGAAGGTAGCAAGGCAGACACACTTCTACATCTCCCTGAGTATCAAGCACATTATTTAGTAGAGAGTAGTTCTTATTAACTGGATCATCAGAAATCTCAAAGATTCTTTTCTGGATATTGGCTGGGAGACTTGTCCATATGCATATTCTACAAAAGGCAGATATGCAAGGTAGAAGACATTCAGCTGGCTCCAACTGCCAACTCCCAGTCTCAATCAATGCTCATATGGGACACAGTTCACTAATTCTATAGCTTTCCTGCTAATATCTTTTTCAGGATGACCAACTCCCTCTACTTCTGCTGGGCCTGCAGATTTATCTTCAGTCACTTCTGTTCCTTTTCATTAGAAGATTGTGTTCTTAATAGGGGTTTGAGGTCATTCACGAATGCAAGCACAAAGGGAGAATTCCCTTAGATTGATGGCCTTCCATTTTAACCAAAACAAAAATTGTCTGGGAAGGAAGAGTGCCTGTTTCAGGGTAGATTCCACTCAATCTACTGGTCTCGTCAGGCATTGGTGCACATGCATGGTGTACTCCACCCCTCACAGACCTCTAATCAATACCCCCAGAGAGGGGAAGAGGCAGAGAGAGAAACAGAGAGACAGAGAGACAGAGAGAGAAAGACAGAGAGAGACAGAGAGAGAGACAGGAGAGAAACAGAGCAAAACAGAGACACAGACAGACACTCAGATGGAATTAAACAAAATTCTAGATGAGGAGAAAACCTACTAGATGATCACACATGTTTGGACTAAGCACAGCAACTCTTTCAGAAGAATCCAATGATACTGCTCTCCATTCATAAGGAATAAAAGTGCCTAGGGGAACATGATCCGCTTGGCAAAACTGTGAAAACCTTAGTGGAGTACTTTTTGTCTAAAAGTCTAAGATCTCCCCACAAAACCTTGCCTGTCACAAGCCAGTTTCACAAGACTGGACAACCAATTATTACCATGTTTTAAGGTCTGTGACAGGATAAGTTGACAGGGAAACACACAGAATGCCCTTCTGCCAAAATCCCACTGAGGTTTCTTTCAGTGTGAAGCAAGAGTTTATCATGGTGAAGACACCACATTGGGTTGTAGAGAATAGGAGGAAGAAAAGCCAAATGCCATCAAACATGGAGACAGAGAATTTATAGTAGGCTTTCTTTCTTGCAAGCTGCTTCCCCTATCCCCACTGGGATCTCACATGAACCGTGAAAAGAAAAAGAACCACAAGTCATGTAACTCCTTCCCTCCTGTCAGTACATAACTCTCCTCCCATCAAAATGACATGTAAGTATGTGATGTGACATTGACCAAATTCCTGCTTGAGCTACAGATTCAAGAAGAGCAGCAAGGTCTGTTTGTCAAATTTTTCTTACAAAAGACTCAGTTCTAAGGAATACTGATACATGGACAAAGGAATGAACAGTTGGATATCATGAGAGTAAAGTGGACAAATGTGAGTGGGAGGGCTAGAAAAGTGATATGTGAAAGAATATTTGGGTTTGACGGTACAAAGTTTAATGTTACATGATGGAATGTTGCTTGACCTAAACCTGATCTTATTGCTTTCCTCAATCTTCTAATCCCATATCTGGAGGTCTCTGATGACTTTTTCTTCTTCCTGGCATATACCTTTCAGATCTCTCATGCAGTGCTGCAGCAGACCCATTCCCCTAGCACTTTCTTGGTGTTTGGAATAAACCATTCTTCAGTACATTCTGAGATATGCTGTGATAAAATAGCAGCATAAACCACTGCTCTCACTTCCTAGCCTTGCATAGACATGCTCAGCTTCAGAAGCAACTTGCTTATGTACAGGCTCCTACCAAGCCAGATTGTCTGAATCCTCCTCTCAAAACCTCTTAGCTTGATCAATAACATATTCCTAACCATGCCGGACATCATTCCCTCTATTCCACAAGGGGTCAGGCTAGACCACACATGGGCTTGGCTTGTTTTTCCTTATCTTTTAAAGTCTACTATAATTTGTATTGAGAAGTACAGTGTGGTAGTAAAATTTCTTCAATTGTCTAGACATACTAATTTGGATAAACAGAAACAATGTAGAATGGTTTGAGCTCATATCAAATATGCATTTCATGGAATAGACAACAGAGGGATGTGAGCAAGCAGGAAAACTGAATGTAGAGCCTCTAGGGAAGCCTATACATGACTGTAGTTTGGAAACTTATTATTGCTGCAGGACACAGACCAGCCTGAGTTCAACTCCTCAACTGCTAAATCCTCTTAGAACCAGAAAATTTTTTCTACAGGAAGCAAATGCACACTGCAGAGTGTCTGGAATCTGCAGAGGTAATCACACATGTGGAAGTTACTAAAGGGTTTCCATCCAATTAGAGATCCCTGTTTTGGAAGAAGGAGTTGCGGCATGTTTTTATTTCTGTCCCAGGAGGGATTCCTGCATAGGGAAACATGATTTCTGCTGAGGTATGAGGAAAGCTGGTGAGCAGGGACGACATGTTTATTGCACTTGACATCAGCAGGCCCTTCCTTAAAATTCCATTATATCCTGGAGACCATGGAATTCAGTGATGTTACATGGTCACCTGTGTTGTGTCAACACCAAAGGCCTCTGGAGAGTCATTCAGTGCCCTTAAGTTTCAAAGATGAACATGTTGGCAAGATTGGATGATCTCCTTAGGAACGACTATAGAACGCGGAGAGAGACCAGAGAGAGGCAGAAGGAGGCTGACATTCAGCTTCAGTTTAAACTCTCAAAGAAGAAAAGGTTCAAAAGGAAGAACAGAAATTCCTGGGCCGAAGATGGGGAACACCCAAGAGAAGGTTGTTTTTAGCATGGAATTCAGGTAATGGGGTACAAGAACTGGTGTTTCTGGGAAGTGTCTTGTCATTACTGCCTGACAGGACTTCTGAAAGTCAAGGATTCCAGGCTAGTAATTTTAAAATCTTATAATACAATGATGGTTGATGGAGGACCAGCAAAATAATGAAGGAATAGTAGAGTGTTCCCAGCTCTAGGCAGATCATCACTGTACTGCAATACCAGTGGAAACTTTAATAATATGCTCCTTCACTGTGTGGCCTGATTTATCCTTTAACTTGAGATAGTGTGTATGGTGATTCTGTTCTGCACCTGTATT
>NW_024432563.1:0-1540 GCF_017639785.1 Mesocricetus auratus
GGACTGGACAAACTTACTGGACACCCCATGCCACATATGCTGGGATATTTTCAAAAGAAATAGAATCCTTACTTTCTCCCTAAGCCCTCTTTCTAATACATACGTGGGGTATATTAAAGTTTGAAGTGTAAACAAGAGCAAAGAACACTGATTTTAGGAAGTTTAGATGATCTAGCTTAAAAGGAAACTCCCAGGCAATTTACCCCTGTAGGTCTTTACTTCTATATCAGTAAAATGGGGTGACTGGTACATACCTACAGAGTCTCACTGACAGTATACTGAAAATTAGAAGTGTAATAACTAGACATCTGGCATGGATGGAGCACACTGCAGGTGTGTGATACATACCTAATGACGTTCAGCTTCATTAGTACTTAAGATATGACCAATCTGTTTATTCTGGGACTTCTACTGTAAAAGAGTGTTTTAACAAATCGTGATTATGACCAGACAAAGACTGCAAAACAAATCCAGTTTCTTAAAGAACTAGATTGAGTCATTTTGTCTAGAGATCCTTCGATTTTACAAACATTGAAATCCAAGAAAGTCCCTGACAGCTAAAGGAACCAAAACATAGGTTGGGTATAATTTTACTTCCAACCTATTTGAATTTGTAGGCACTGCATACAACCATAGATAGTATTCTGAAATAGTACATCCAAAAGTGTGAAAAATATAGAAGAAAACACTTTCCATATTTGCTTTCAATACTTCCTTGGTAACAGTCAGAAAATGACAGAGCATCCCACAGGACAAAAGACTATGGCAAACTTTTCTCAACTCAAATAGTACTAGAAAACAACTACAGCTAAACTGTTCCCCAAAAGGCCAACAAATAAGAAAGATTCAATGATTTCTAAAGCCGATTAGTAAAAACTAAAAATGGCATCCTGAAATTTTCAGGCAAATAAATGGAACCAGAAAAAAATAATCCTGAGTGAGGAAATCCAGACACAGAAAGATAAGCTCTGCCTGTATTCACTCATAAGTGGAAATTAGATGTAAAACAAAGTACAACCAGGCTATAATCCACAACCCAGAACAGGTAGGTAAAAAGAAAGATACACATGGAAGACTTCAGGAAGTGAAAAAACCAGTTAAGATATCCTGGGTAAACTGGTAGTGGGATAGATGGGAGGGGATAGGAGATGGGAACCTGAGGGATCAAGAAGACCAGGTTGGGGGAGGGACAGAATGGGAGAGAAATGAAAGAGATATCTTCATAGAGGGAATTCTCTGATGCTAAGCGAATTCTCAGGAATACACAAGGATGTCCCCAGATTATACTCATAGCAACAGTGGAGAGGGTGTCTGAAGGGGCCTTCCTCTTTCATCAGAATAGTGACCATTCTAATTGTCATCAGAGTACCTGCATGCAGTAACTGACGGAAGCAGATGTATTGACCCACAGCCAAACTGAGCTGAGCTCCTGGAGTTCAGTTGAAGAGATGGAGGAGGGATCATACGAAAAAGGGGAGGTCAAGGGTATGATGGGTAAAACCACAGAGACAACTGACCTGAGTAAGTAGGAGCTAGAAGA
>NW_024432564.1:0-1127 GCF_017639785.1 Mesocricetus auratus
TGCCTTACATTTTCAGCTTGGGGATTCAACTCTCCCTACAGATATGAGCCCCAATAGCTGGTTTTCTGGAAATAAACAGACCTTGTTGCACTTTCATTTGGTGTTGTGAAGCTTCTTGCAGTCTTGGGGCTCTCTCTGAGTGAGCACAGTAATCTCAAAGTTAGAATTTATTGTATACAGTACATTGATAACAAGACATAAAAATGACTTAGAATATGCATCATTGTTGCTTTAGTGTTGCTCACTGTGAGAAAGTAGAGTTGTTCTCTTAACCCAAACCTAAGTCTAAAAATAATAATTGGAAGCTTGTAAAAATAAAAGATTCTGAATTTTTAAATAGCTATTATTTCACATTATTACAATTTCATGGTTTAATAATCTCTTTCCATACTTAATTTGTATATGAATCTATATTATCCATATGAGTGTGAGAAAACACTATATGAAGGATAATATCTCCAGTTTTAAGTATCCATTTGGGATTTTCAGATTATTTGCCCACAGATGGCAAGTAGGGGTGCTCTGAAATATCAATGTTATGTTGATGCTTTTCATTCATGTCTGAATAAAAACAAAACAGAATTGACATACAGTTTCACTATGCAGCTTTGAATGGCCTGAATCTTACTATATAGAGCAATGTATCCTGAAATTCAGTGATCATCCTTCCTCTACCTCCTGAGTGCTGAGATTAAAGACATGTGCCATTATACCCAGCAGATAAAAATATTTTCAATTGTGTACATATATATTTATGTATATTCCTGTGAACATATTAGATTTCTAAGAAGCTCCTTGTCCCAAGCTGGTCAGCAGATCCCTATGGGCTAAGGGTCCAACTAGATAGCAGGGTTTCCCTATGTCTTTGGGGGTTGTTCTGGAACCTGCTCTTGTATACCAGGATGGTCTCCATCTCACAGTAATCCACCTGCCTCTGCCTCCTGAGTTCTGGGATTAAAGTTGTGTGCCACCACTGCCCAGCAAAATGCATTTCATATTATTGTACATATGCATGTGAATGAACCCTTTCTTTTTTCTGTACAACATTCCCTGCTGTTCTGGAACTCATTTTGTAGACTAAGCTGTGTAGTTTTGAAATAGTGGTTCTGGCCCAACACTCAGTGTGT
>NW_024432565.1:0-2409 GCF_017639785.1 Mesocricetus auratus
GACAGTAGTGACTTCCTGGCGCACTGTAGTGACGACACAGTGAACACTAGCGACTTCCTGTTGCACAGTAGTGACTTCCTGGCGCACAGCAGTGACTTCCTGGCGCACAGTAGTGACGTCACAGTGAACACTAGGGACTTCCTGTTGCACAGTAGTGACTTCCTGGCGCACAGCAGTGACTTCCTGGCGCACAGTAGTGACGTCACAGTGAACACTAGGGACTTCCTGTTGCACAGTAGTGACTTCCTGGCGCACAGTAGTGACGTCACAGTGAACAGAAGCGACTTCCTGGCGCACAGTAGTGACGTCACAGTGAACAGAAGCGACTTCCTGGCGCACAGTAGTGACATCACAGTGAACAGCAGTGACTTCCTGGCACACTGTAGTGATGACACAGTGAATACTAGCGACTTCCTGTTGCACAGTAGTGACTTCCTGGCGCACAGTAGGGACGTCACAGTGAACACTAGCGACTTCCTGTTGCACAGCAGTGACTTCCTGGCGCACAGTAGTGACTTCCTGGCGCACAGTAGGGACGTCACAGTGAACACTAGCGACTTCCTGTTGCACAGCAGTGACTTCCTGGCGCACAGTAGTGACTTCCTGGCGCACAGCAGTGACTTCCTGGCGCACAGTAGTGACTTCCTGGCGCACAGTAGTGACGTCAGAGTGAACAGCAGCGACTTCCTGGCACACAGTAGTGACGTCACAGTGAAAACTAGGGACTTCCTGTTGCACAGTAGTGACTTCCTGGCGCACTGTAGTGACGACACAGTGAACACTAGCGACTTCCTGTTGCACAGCAGTGACTTCCTGTTGCACAGTAGTGACTTCCTGGCGCACTGTAGTGACGACACAGTGAACACTAGCGACTTCCTGTTGCACAGCAGTGACTTCCTGTTGCACAGTAGTGACTTCCTGGCGCACTGTAGTGACGACACAGTGAACACTAGCGACTTCCTGTTGCACAGCAGTGACTTCCTGGCGCACTGTAGTGACGTCACGGTGAACAGCAGCGACTTCCTGTTGCACAGCAGTGACTTCCTGGCGCACTGTAGTGACGTCACAGTGAACAGCAGTGACTTCCTGGCGCACAGTAATGACTTCCTGGCGCACAGTAGTGACGTCACAGTGAACAGCAGTGACTTCCTGGCGCACTGTAGTGATGACACAGTGAATACTAGCGACTTCCTGTTGCACAGTAGTGACTTCCTGGCGCACAGTAGGGACGTCACAGTGAACACTAGCGACTTCCTGTTGCACAGCAGTGACTTCCTGGCGCACAGTAGTGACTTCCTGGCGCACAGTAGGGACGTCACAGTGAACACTAGCGACTTCCTGTTGCACAGCAGTGACTTCCTGGCGCACAGTAGTGACTTCCTGGTGCACAGTAGTGACGTCACAGTGAACACTAGGGACTTCCTGTTGCACAGTAGTGACTTCCTGGCGCACAGTAGTGACGTCACAGTGAACAGAAGCGACTTCCTGGTGCACAGTAGTGACGTCAGAGTGAACAGCAGCGACTTCCGGGCGCACAGTAGTGACTTCCTGGCGCACAGTAGTGACGTCACAGTGAACACTAGGGACTTCCTGGCGCACAGCAGTGACTTCCTGGCGCACAGTAGTGACGGCACAGTGAACAGCAGCGACTTCCTGGCACACAGTAGTGACGTCACAGTGAACAGCAGTGACTTCCTGGCGCACAGTAGTGACTTCCTGGCGCACAGTAGTGACGTCAGAGCGAACACTAGCGACTTCCTGTTGCACAGCAGTGACTTCCTGTTGCACAGTAGTGACTTCCTGGCGCACAGTAGTGACGTCAGAGTGAACAGCAGTGACTTCCTGGCGCACTGTAGTGACGTCACAGTGAACAGCAGTGACTTCCTGGCGCACAGTAGTGACTTCCTGGCGCACAGTAGTGACGTCAGAGTGAACAGCAGCGACTTCCTGGCACACAGTAGTGACGTCACAGTGAAAACTAGGGACTTCCTGTTGCACAGTAGTGACTTCCTGGCGCACTCTAGTGACGTCACGGTGAACAGCAGCGACTTCCTGTTGCACAGCAGTGACTTCCTGGCGCACCGTAGTGATGTCACAGTGAACAGCAGTGACTTCCTGGCGCACAGTAATGACTTCCTGGCGCACAGTAGTGACGTCACAGTGAACACTAGCGACTTCCTGTTGCACAGTAGTGACGTCACGGTGAACAGCAGCGACTTCCTGGCGCACAGCAGTGACTTCCTGGCGCACAGTAGTGACGTCACAGTGAACACTAGGGACTTCCTGTTGCACAGTAGTGACTTCCTGGCGCACAGTAGTGACGTCACAGTGAACACTACCGACTTCCTGTTGCACAGTAGTGACTTCCTGGCGCACAGCAGCGACTTCCTGGCACACAGTAGGGACGTC
>NW_024432566.1:0-1528 GCF_017639785.1 Mesocricetus auratus
TTTTAATTTCTTTCTTTAAAGATTCAAAGTTCTTATGATACAGGTCTTTCACTTGTTTGGTTAGCGTTACCCCAAGGTATTTTATGTTGTTTGTGGCAATTGTAAAGGGTGATGTTTCTCTGATTCAGCCCTTTTATCATCTGTATATAGTAGGGCTACTGACTTTCTTGAGTTGATCTTGTAACCTGCCACTTTGCTGAAGGTGTTAATCAGCTGTAAGAGTTCCCTGGTAGAGTTCTTTGGGTCATTGATGTAAACTATCATATCGTCTGCAAACAGTGAAAGTTTGACTTCTTCCTTCCCAATTTGTATCCCCTTGATCCCCCTTTGTTGTCGTATGGCAATAGCTAAAACTTCAAGTACCATGTTGAAAAGGTATGGAGAGAGTGGACAGCCTTGTTTTGTTCCTGATTTTAGAGGAATTGCGTTGAGTTTCTGTCCATTTAGTTTGATGTTGGCTGTTGGTTTACTGTATATGGCTTTTATTATGTTTAAGTATGTCCCTGTTATCCCAGATCTCTCCAAGACCTTTATCATGAAGGGGTGTTGGATTTTGTCAAAGGCTACCACAAGATCCAGCAACTGCACTCTTAGGCATATGTCCAAAAGATGCCCATTCATATAACAAAGATGTCTGTTCCACTATGTTCATAGCAGCTTTATTTGTAATAGCCAGAACTTGGAAGCAACCTAGATGTCCCTCACCCGAAGAGTGGATAGAGAAAATGTGGTACATCTACACAATGGAGTACTATTCAGCAGAAAAAATATAATGGAATCTTGAGATTCGCAGGCAAATGGATGACACTAGAAGAAACCATCCTGAGTGAGGTAACCCAGTCACAAAAAGAGAAACATGGCATGTACTCTCTCATATATGGATTTTAGACATAGATCTGGGGAGTGCCAGCCTACAATCCTATGGCCAGAGAGTCTGGGAAACAGAAACTTCATTTACTGGCTGGTTAAGTACTGAGCTGAACTCAAGAAAGCCAGTATCAGAGAGGGAGGACTGATGATCAAAGGGATTAAGACTGGGCTGGTTGAACCCCCAGAAACAGCTGACCAGACAAAGGTTAACTCTTGAATCCCAGGCATCAGCCTGGGAATCCAGCATGGGACTGATCAAGACCCCCTGAATCTGGGTGTCAGTGAGGGGGCCTAGGTAATATATTGAGCCTTGGACAGCAGATCAGTACCCATCCCAATTATACACACGGTCTCTGGACTCCCATAGAACAATGTGAGGTTCACTCTCACCCTGAACTCTTGGGGAAGGGTCTAGGCCCTGCCTTATATGAAATGACAGACTATGGACACCCCCATGGAGGGCCTCACCCTCCCTGGGGGAATGAGGGGATAACGGGGGGGGATGGAGGGAGGGCATGGGAGGAGGGGAGGGAAAGGGAGAGGGACCTCGTACTGACTTGTGAAGCAACCTTGTTTCTTATCTAAATTTAAAATGGAAAATAAAAAATATTAATAAAAAAAAAGAAAAATAAAAGGTACTAATGTAGTTTCTCAAACT
>NW_024432567.1:0-6308 GCF_017639785.1 Mesocricetus auratus
TATCATAGGAGAAAGATCAGTACAGCTTCCATTAATTCAAAAGGATTAGCATTAGATCTTTCTGGATCCATATGAATAAAATTATCCTTTAATGAAGAAATCACAGTAAAGCACAAGCTTCCTACTAATGACAAGGTTCTCTCATCCTGAAAACTCTGTATCTGAGGATCCTAAAGGCAAAAGGCAAGCCCCAACTCTCTATTATTTGTGAAAAATCTAGGGAACACCTGGGCATTCTGCATCACTGGCATCGGTAGGGGGAAGGTAGACATGATGGCCCACCGTAACTCTCCCATCATACTAGGAACCATCATCCCGAGTAGGAGAGTCTTCATCACCCACTTGGCCTCCATCCTTCTTATTCTGGAGTTGTGAAGGAGCTCTTCGAGTGAGTCTTTCAGGGATCCACAGGGGGTTTTCTTCCTCCTGTGGAAAAACACACACAGCTCCCTGGATCTTATATAGAATAGGATCCGGGCCTTTCCAGAGATCAGTCAAGACATCTTTCCATTTTACCATTTCTTTTGGCCTATCAGGCTCTAAACTGTGGCGATCAGCCGCAGTGTGGCCTTGGGCATCACAGTTCAAGAAATTAAGGGTAAAAAGTGCCATGGATACAGCAACTCTTGGTACCGAGGGTAGAACATCCTCAATACTCCCCTTTTGTTTAATCAGATATGATTTGAGTGTACGATGGGCACGTTCCACAATGCCCTGTCCTTGAGGGTTATAAGGTAGGCCAGTTAGATGGGTAACATCCATTTGCCGACAAAACTGTCGGAATTTTTGAGAGGTATATGCTGGTCCATTGTCTGTTTTTAAAATTCTGGGTTTTCCCCAAGCACTCCAGGCCTCAAGGCAATGTTGAATCACATATGAGGCCTTTTCCCCTGTTAGGGTGTGGCGAACATTACGCCAGAACAGGTGTCAACAGAAACATGAACATATTGAAGCCTTCCAAAAGAGGGAATATGAGTAACATCCATCTGCCACATCTGCAATGGTCTAATGCCACGTGGGTTTATTCCCATGTGGGGAGTAGGTAAGAATTCGCAGCAATTCTGGCATTGAGTAACAATTTCCCTAGCCTCTTTCCTGGATAGAGCAAAACGACGGCGCAAGGTCTCAGCCGTCACATGAAAGCGCTTATGGAATTCTTTTGCTGCTTGTGCATGGGTAGACAAGGCAGCGGCCACCAGCTTTGTAGCCTTGTCCGCTAAGTCATTCCCTAAGGACATGGGACCTGGGAGTCCAGAATGTGCTCGGACATGGGTAATGAAAACAGGAAATCTCCTATTTAACAAGGCAGCTTGTATCTTCTGAAAGATGTTAGCAACTCTGCTGGAGGATCTTATTATTCCAGCTATCTCAAGGAGATTAACTGCATTAACCACATAAGAGGAATCTGATACAATATTGAGGGGTCCTGGAAAAGCCTCAAGAACCTCCAGTACTATCAGACATTCTACAACTTGAGGTGAAGTTTCATTATATTGTTTAGATATAACCCTATCCTTGACCACATAAGCTCCCATACCAGTTTTTGATCCATCAGTGTACACCACAGTCCCATCTGGGAGTGGGTCTTTAGCTGTCACTTGTGGAAACACTATAGCCTGGTTTAGGGCAAACTGTAAAATTGGATGCTTTGGAAAATGATTATCAATTTGTCCTGAAAAGGAAGTAACTAAAACTGCCCAATCACTAGATGTGGCTGCCAAGGTCTGAACTTGTGCAGCAGTATAAGGCACAATCAAGGAATCAGGATCCCTGCCAAAATGTGTAACAGCTGCTTTTATTCCGCGAAGCGAGCTGTGCAACAGCATCAGGGTACCAGTCAATAATCTTAGCAGGGGAAGCATTTGGATGAATCCAAAGTAATGGTCCATGTTGCCACAGGACTGCAGTTGGCAATTGAGCTGTCTTAAAAACACACAGATTAAAAGGTAGTGACTCCTCAATTCGTTGTAATTGTGCTTCCTGTAAGGCCTCTTCCACCATCTGTAAGGCTCGGTGGGCGGCAGGGGTAAATTTTCTGGGTGAGGAGATATGAGGCTCACCCTCCAGGAGATCGAAGAGGGGTTTTAGATCAGCAGATGGAATTTTTAAAAAGGGCCTCAACCAATTTATATCTCCCAGAAGTTTCTGAAAATCATTTAATGTTTGTAAGTGGTCTTTGCGAATTTCTATTTTCTGAGGAACTATATTTTTGGGAGTAATCTTTGAGCCCAAAAAGAGGCCTGTATCTGCAATTTGAACCTTTTCTGAGGCAATCTCTAATCCCCACTGTTTTAATTCAGCCACCAGCATGGGAAAAGCCTTTTGTAAAACATCTAACTCTTTGTGACAAATAAGAATATCGTCCATATAATGGATAACGATTAAAGATGTAAATTGCTTCCTAATTGGCTCCAAAGCCTCCTGCACATATAGCTGACATATTGTTGGGCTATTGGCCATGCCTTGCGGCAGTACCTTCCACTGAAATCTCTTGTCTGGTTCCATATGATTAAGAGAAGGGATAGTGAAGGCAAACCTTGGTCTATCCCGTGGGTAAAGTGGAATAGAGAAGAAACAATCCTTAATATCTATAATAATAAGCTTCCAATCTTGAGGAAGTGCAGAAAGCAAAGGAAGGCCTCTTTGAACAGGGCCAAAAAGATGCATCTGATTGTTAATGGCCCGCAGGTCGTGGAGTAATCTCCACTTCCCAGATTTCTTCTTAATAACAAAAATTGGTGTATTCCATGGGGAGGTAGAAGGCTCTAGATGCCCCAGCCGTTCCTGTTCTTGCACTAATCTTGTGACAGCCTCTAATTTTTCAGAGGATAGAGGCCATTGAGAGACCCATAACGGCTCCTCTGTTTTCCATGGTATGGGTCGTGAAGCCTCAACGGCCCCTAAATAAAACCCAGTCCTTTTCTACCCCGATTTCCGTGTTGTGTAATGGGTTTTATTCTGCCTTGTTCTTGCCTACCCAAGCCTCTACCATTTGTATACCCCATCTTTGCCATAATGGCTGATGCCTGGGGGGAGTATTCATTAGTTAGGGTCATGCCCATGGCTTGTAACACATCTCGTCCCCATAAATTTACAGGGAGTGGCAACACATAGGGGGTAAAACATCCCTGTTTGCCTTCAGCATCCCGCCAGGTTAAGGCTGAGGCACTGATGGCAGGAGAGGACTGGTATCCAAGACCTTGTAGAGAATGAGATGAAACAACAGTGGGCCAAGACTTCGGCCACCAATGGAGTGAAATAATGCTTTTGTCTGCTCCCGAATCCATTATCCCTTCAAATTCTTTTCCATTAATTAACAATTTTATTGTAGGTCTCTCATTTAGGGGTATAGCCAGATAGGCTGAATCACTTCCAGAAGATCCCATAGCCCTTTTTTGTAAAGTGTAGGTTTCTCCATCCCCGAGGGAGGGCAGCAACACCAGTTGTGCAATTCTATCTCCCTGCTTTATAGAAAATACACCCCGAGGGCTAGAACAGAGAACTTGAATCTCCTCTTTATGATATGGGTCAACAATCCCAGGATATATAATGAGTCCCTGTAAAGTTAAGGAGCCACGGCCCAGAATAAGCCCAATGGTGGCAGGGGGCAAAGGTCCAGGGGAATGGACTGGGACCGGTTGAACATTCATTTGGGGCATGAGTAAGAAGTCGGAGGCGGCACGCAAGTCCATTCCGGAGGTTCCTCGGAAACCTCTACTTCCTCTTGATTGCTTTTCTGAAATTGGTTCCCATATTTCTGAGGGCCCTGGGACCATGGGCCCCGTGACCCGTTTTTTGATTGGGGTACCTTGATTCTTCAATAGGGGGCAGAAGCCTCCCTTTACATCCCGGACTGACCTGCATTCGCTAGCCCTATGATAACCTTTACCACAACGATAGCAAAGCTTCGATTCTCTTGTTCTTTCAGGGGCTTGACAATCTTTCTTAAGGTGCCCCATTCTCCCACAATTAAAACAAGCTTTTCGATTAGATAAATCTCTATACCTGTGCGTTTGTAAAATGGCGGCAGCTAGTCCTGCATTGGTTAGGGTCCCCCCAGCTCCCTGCACACTCTGAGCCAATCTTGTAAACCTTTGCTTTTGCGAGGGGCGATAGCCGCCGACATTCCTGGGTTGCTTGTTCATAGACAAGTTGCTCAATCAGGGGCATAGCTTGTTCTGAATCACCAAAGATGCGACTGGCGGCCTCTGTCATTCTGGCCACAAAGTCTGAAAATGGCTCTTGGGGTCCTTGGACAATCTTTGTAAGGTGTCCACTGGACTCTCCCCTTTTGTGAGGGCCTTCCATGCTTTAATAGCGGCGGCCGACACCTGACCATAGACGCCCCAGATGTAGTTGGTTTGATTAAGGGCATGTTGACCCTGACCTGTCAGCATTTCAAATGTCCACTGCCTCTGATTCTCATCTTCAGCCGTGGCATTAACTCTAGCTTGTGCCTGGGCTGCATCATACCAGAGAGCCTTCCATTCCATGTATTGTCCCATGTTGGGAAGCACTGCTTTCACTGTCGTTTGCCAGTCAGTGGGAGTCATGGCAAAATTAGCAAGCCTTTCCACCTGTAATGTGGTAAAGTTAGCATTGACCCCATAATTACGAACGGATTCGGCCAATTCTTTAATTTGATTGTAATCTACGGGGGTATGTACTCTTCCGCCTTCCACATTCTCGAATACTGGAAAAGCCATTTGTATTTTTCTCCGTTCCTCTAAAGGTAAAAAGGAGTCAGTACCAGTATTCAGCCGAAGCTCATATGGCGGAGGCGCTGAGGGGCGTGAGCCCGCCGGATTTATAGGCGGTGGCCTCACATTCATTTTTGTTTTCAGTGGCCGGTGTCTATCAGGGTGATATCTTTTTTCCTCATACCGTGCCACCTCCTCCTCTAGACCACCTTCTTCGCTAGAATCCAGAGTGTCAGAATCAGAATTATCTAGCTCCAAGGCTTCTAGCTCTACTGCAGGGTATAGACTAGATTCTGGCTTTTTCTTTTTCTTAGATTTGTTAAGGGGTGAATGATAACTCCCTTCTTTCTCTCCCCTTTCTTAACTTCCTGGGGAGGGCCTTTTTTCTTAGACATGTCTTTTCTTTTGCGAGCTCCCATTCTCTCACTCCGTTCAGTTTCTGACATGCTATCCTGAACTTCCTCTAAGGTTCCCTGACTTTCTATTATAGCAGGGTGACAGGCCTCATCCTCCAAGCAGTTTTTAACTAGCTTCCAAATGGCTTTGGTACCTAAGCAGAGATCTCCTTCTGCATGCTTCCTGTCTAGTTCTTTACCTAGCTTGTTCCATGAGGCCACAGTGAGGGACCCGGAACAAGCATACCATGGTGCCACTCTATCTACCTCCTTCACAAAATTTTGAAGTGTTCGTGGTGCAATTTTAAGATCTCTTTGTTTTAGCACAGTCTGTAAGGCTGTAACCACTGACTGTGACGACCCCATCGCGCTGACAGCTTATCTAAAAACGCGCTCAACTCCGTTACCAGACTGACAGCACCAGACTGACAGCACCAGACTGACAGCACCAGACTGACAGCGCCAGATGGACAGCGCCAGATGGACAGCGCCAGATGGACAGCGCCAGACGGACAGCGCCAGACGGACAGCGCCGCTCTGTCAGCACCAGCCACGATGAAGGAGAAGGACAAACAGGACTAGCACCAAAGCCTCCACTGACCCGTCCCACGGTGATGACAAACTAAGGCCAAAGTCGAGAAAAGGGTTGTTCAGGATAAAGCATACCTCTCTGAACCTACGTCCCTGCAGTTCTGAATCCGCCCCGTTTTCCGAGGGGTCTCCGCGGCGCCGGCGATGTTGAAGAGTTCCCGGGTTTCGGCACCAGATGTCCCGCGCTACCGTCTCGCCAGCAAGAACGACGCAGAACACTCGGATCCTTCTGCAGTAAAGCTTTAATGCATCTTGAGAGATAGATGATCAGCTTCTTAGAGGGAGACCCCAAGCTAAGAAACCCAGCCCCTTATATAAGCCTAGGAGCTCCGAGTGAGATGTGTAGAGCCGGGATTGGTGGTTTGCACATCACCCCAGATGACGTCACGGGAGAGGCACAGTTTAAACGGTTAACTCCAACTGACAGCGACAGTTAACTCCAACTGACAGCGACAGTTAACTCCAACTGACAGCGTACAGTTAACTCCAACTGACAGCGACAGTTAACTCCAACTGACAGCGACAGTTAACTCCAACTGACAGCGACAGTTAACTCCAACTGACAGTGGATGTCAGCGCCATCTTCTAACGGCAATAGCGATAGCGAGGGCGGCTCCTCACA
>NW_024432568.1:0-616 GCF_017639785.1 Mesocricetus auratus
GCACCTGCTGTGCGGCCTGCATCCGAGAATGTAGCGAGGTGGTCGGGATAGATGACACAGAGACTGGTCGGTTGCTTTAAGAAAACTTTATACTTCCCAAGTCAGCTTAGGAGGAGACCCCAGTCCGCTTAGGAGACAGCTCTCAGGAGGAGTCTCTCCAAGAAAAAAAGCTTCCCTTTTTAAGGACTTTTGCCATCCATTTACATACCATTCTTTCCACTTCTCACCCTCCTGGCTGGTGGTTTAATCTCCAGGCCCCAGAATCAGGGAGACACCGCAGGGGGCAGGGACAGGAAGAGGCATCTAGCCATAGGGGGTGAAAGTCATGGTATCTCAGTGAGCGAGCCCTTATCTGAGCCCTATCAAGAGCTTTAAAGCACTGAATTGTTTTCAGTAAACATTACATAGATGCCTGCTCCCAGGCCGAAGGGGAAGTGGGTTTCTGCTCAAGGTCTGGTGTCCCCACACTTTGTCCTGCAACATTCTGCCAAAGAGATATAAATCAAAATACAGGAAAACTTATGAATGCAATTAGTATGACAAATCTCTGAATTCATCCAGTTATTCTTAGACATGTGAAAAATCTCACATAAATAAGATGCCATAGATGTGGGCC
>NW_024432569.1:0-2763 GCF_017639785.1 Mesocricetus auratus
TTACCTGTGAGGAGCCGCCCTCGCTATCGCTATTGCCGTTAGAAGATGGCGCTGACATCCACTGTCAGTTGGAGTTAACTGTCGCTGTCAGTTAGAGTTAACTGTCGCTGTCAGTTGGAGTTAACCGCTTAAACTGTGCCTCTCCCGTGACGTCATCTGGGGTGATGTGCAAACCACCAATCCCGGCTCTACACATCTCACTCGGAGCTCCTAGGCTTATATAAGGGGCTGGGTTTCTTAGCTTGGGGTCTCCCTCTAAGAAGCTGATCATCTATCTCTCAAGATGCATTAAAGCTTTACTGCAGAAGGATCCGAGTGTTCTGCGTCGTTCTTGCTGGCGAGACGGTAGCGCGGGACATCTGGTGCCGAAACCCGGAACTCTTCAACATCGCCGGCGCCGCGGGAGACCCTCGGAAGACGGGGCGGATTCAGAACTGCAGGGACGTAGGTTCAGAGAGGTATGCTTTATCCTGAACAACCCTTTCTGACTTTGGCCTTAGTTTGTCATCACCGTGGGACGGGTCAGTGGAGGCTTTGGTGCTAGTCCTGTTTGTCCTTCTCCTTCATCGTGGCTGGTGCTGACAGAACGGCGCTGTCCGTCTGGCGCTGTCCGTCTGGCGCTGTCCATCTGGCGCTGTCCATCTGGCGCTGTCAGTCTGGTGCTGTCAGTCTGGTGCTGTCAGTCTGGTGCTGTCAGTCTGGTAACGGAGTTGAGCGCGTTTTTTAGATAAGCTGTCAGCGCGATGGGGTCGTCACAGTCAGTGGTTACAGCCTTACAGACTGTGCTAAAACAAAGAGATCTTAAAATTGCACCACGAACACTTCAAAATTTTGTGAAGGAGGTAGATAGAGTGGCACCATGGTATGCTTGTTCCGGGTCCCTCACTGTGGCCTCATGGAACAAGCTAGGTAAAGAACTAGACAGGAAGCATGCAGAAGGAGATCTCTGCTTAGGTACCAAAGCCATTTGGAAGCTAGTTAAAAACTGCTTGGAGGATGAGGCCTGTCACCCTGCTATAATAGAAAGTCAGGGAACCTTAGAGGAAGTTCAGGATAGCATGTCAGAAACTGAACGGAGTGAGAGAATGGGAGCTCGCAAAAGAAAAGACATGTCTAAGAAAAAAGGCCCTCCCCAGGAAGTTAAGAAAGGGGGAGAGAAAGAAGGGAGTTATCATTCACCCCTTAACAAATCTAAGAAAAAGAAAAAGCCAGAATCTAGTCTATACCCTGCAGTAGAGCTAGAAGCCTTGGAGCTAGATAATTCTGATTCTGACACTCTGGATTCTAGCGAAGAAGGTGGTCTAGAGGAGGAGGTGGCACGGTATGAGGAAAAAGATATCACCCTGATAGACACCGGCCACTGAAAACAAAAATGAATGTGAGGCCACCGCCTATAAATCCGGCGGGCTCACGCTTCTCAGCGCCTCCGCCATATGAGCTTCGGCTGAATACTGGTACTGACTCCTTTTTACCTTTAGAGGAACGGAGAAAATACAAATGGCTTTTCCAGTATTCGAGAATGTGGAAGGCGGAAGAGTACATACCCCCGTAGATTACAATCAAATTAAAGAATTGGCCGAATCCGTCTCGTAATTATGGGGTCAATGCTAACTTTACCACATTACAGGTGGAAAGGCTTGCTAATTTTGCCATGACTCCCACTGACTGGCAAACGACAGTGAAAGCAGTGCTTCCCAACATGGGACAATACATGGAATGGAAGGCTCTCTGGTATGATGCAGCCCAGGCACAAGCTAGAGTTAATGCCACGGCTGAAGATGAGAATCAGAGGCAGTGGACATTTGAAATGCTGACAGGTCAGGGTCAACATGCCCTTAATCAAACCAACTACATCTGGGGCGTCTATGGTCAGGTGTCGGCCGCTATTAAAGCATGGAAGGCCCTCACAAAAAGGGGAGAGTCCAGTGGACACCTTACAAAGATTGTCCAAGGACCCCAAGAGCCATTTTCAGACTTTGTGGCCAGAATGACAGAGGCCGCCAGTCGCATCTTTGGTGATTCAGAACAAGCTATGCCCCTGATTGAGCAACTTGTCTATGAACAAGCAACCCAGGAATGTCGAGCGGCTATCGCCCTCGCAAAAGCAAAGGTTTACAAGATTGGCTCAGAGTGTGCAGGGAGCTGGGGGACCCCTAACCAATGCAGGACTAGCTGCCGCCATTTTACAAACGCACAGGTATAGAGATTTATCTAATCGAAAAGCTTGTTTTAATTGTGGGAGAATGGGGCACCTTAAGAAAGATTGTCAAGCCCCTGAAAGAACAAGAGAATCGAAGCTTTGCTATCGTTGTGGTAAAGGTTATCATAGGGCTAGCGAATGCAGGTCAGTCCGGGATGTAAAAGGGAGGCTTCTGCCCCCTATTGAAGAATCCAAGGTACCCCAATCAAAAAACGGGTCACGGGGCCCATGGTCCCAGGGCCCTCAGAAATATGGGAACCAATTTCAGAAAAGCAATCAAGAGGAAGTAGAGGTTTCCGAGGAACCTCCGGAATGGACTTGCGTGCCGCCTCCGACTTCTTACTCATGCCCCAAATGAATGTTCAACCGGTCCCAGTCCATTCCCCTGGACCTTTGCCCCCTGCCACCATTGGGCTTATTCTGGGCCGTGGCTCCTTAACTTTACAGGGACTCATTATATATCCTGGGATTGTTGACCCATATCATAAAGAGGAGATTCAAGTTCTCTGTTCTAGCCCTCGGGTGTATTTTCTATAAAGCAGGGAGATAGAATTGCACAACTG
>NW_024432570.1:0-7185 GCF_017639785.1 Mesocricetus auratus
GAATCTTCGGGGCCGCTCCCGGCTTCCAGAAGAACCGCCCACACAGGCCCCTCCAAGACCCCAACCCAGCGAGCCCAGCTTCAGGTGAGATTGGGTCCCCGGCTGGGACCACCCGCCCATCACCCATCCCCCTCCATCTTCGGGGCTGCTCCCGGCTTCCAGAAGAGCCGCCCACACAGGAAAGAGATCAGCCCTCCAAGACCCCAACCCAGCGAGCCCAGCTTCAGGTGAGACTGGGTCCCCGGCTGGGACCACCCGCCCATCACCCATCCCCCTCCATCTTTGGGGCCGCTCCCGGCTTCCAGAAGAGCCGCCCACACAGGAAAGAGATCAGCCCCTCCAAGACCCCAACCCAGCGAGCCCAGCTTCAGGTGAGATTGGGTCTCTGGCTGGGACCACCCGCCCATCACCCATCCCCCTCCATCTTCGGGGCCGCTCCCGGCTTCCAGAAGAACCGCCCACACAGGCCCCTCCAAGACCCCAACCCAGCGAGCCCAGCTTCAGGTGAGATTAGGTCCCTGGCTGGGACCACCCGCCCATCACCCATCCCCTCCATCTTCGGGGCCGCTCCCGGCTTCCAGAAGAGCCGCCCACACAGGAAAGAGATCAGCCCCTCCAAGACTCCAACCCAGCGAGCCCAGCTTCAGAAGAGCCGCCCACACAGGAAAGAGATCAGCCCCTCCAAGACCCCAACCCCAGCGAGGCCAGCTTCAGCTTCAGCTGCAGTAAGGAAGGAGACCAGTGGAAACAGAAAGCCCCCACCAGCACCCACTGGAAGAAGAGATGGGAAGAAGACAGAATAAGAGATCACTCAGCAATAGAAACACCAACACGACCCCACCAGAATCCAGGGATCCAACACCAGCAAGACCTGAAAAGCACTACATAGATGAAGAAGAGGAGACAGACCTTAAAAATTATTTCATGAAGATGATGGAGAGCCTCAAAGAAGAAACGAGGAAATCCCTTAAAGAAATAGAAGAAAAAACAAGCAAAAAAATCCATGAAATGGGGGAAAAATTCAAGAAATAAACAAATCTCTCAAAGAATCTAAAGAGCACCAAGAAAAAACAACCAAGAAAATTAAGGAAACAGCTCAAACAGTTGAAGGATTGAAAGCTGAAATAGAAACGATAAAGAAAACACAGAATGAAGGGATGCTGGAAATAGAAAAGCTCGGTAAACGGTCTGGAATTATAGATGCAAGCATCACCAATAGAATACAAGAGATAGAAGAGAGAATCTCAGGTGTTGAAGACTCATTAGAGGACATAGCATCGTCAACCAAAGAAAATCTCAAAACCAACAAATCCTTAACACAAAATATTCAGGAAATATGGGACACTGTGAAGAAGCCAAACCTGAGAATAATAGGTATAGAAGAAGGTGAAGAACTTCAACTTAAAGGTACAGAAAACATATTCAACAAAATCATAGAAGAAAACTTCCCTAACCTAAAGAAAGATATGCCTATGAAAGTACAAGAATCTTACAGAACACCAAATAGGCTTGACCAGAAAAAGAAGTCACCTCGCCATATAATAATCAAAACATCAAACCTACAGAGCAAAGAGAAAATATTAAGAGCAGCTAAAGAAAAAGGCCAAGTAACATATAAAGGCAGACCTATCCGAATTACACCTGACTTCTCAATGGAAACGATGAAAGCCAGAAGATCCTGGTCAGATGTCCTACAAACGCTAAGGGAACAAGGATGCCAGCCCAGACTACTATATCCAGCAAAGCTCTCAATTACCATAGATGGAGAAAACAAAATATTCCATGACAAAGCCAGATTTAAACAATACGTATCCATGAATCCAGCTCTACAGAAAATGCTAGAAGGAAAACCTAGAGCCAAGGAAGATAACTACATTCACAAAGACACAGGCAATATAGAATCATACTTTACAAAACACTAAAAGAAAAAGGGAGGAGAAACTACACAAAATAACTTCACTAACAATAAATCAAGCGCAAACAAGGATCACCAATCAATGGTCATTAATATCCCTCAATGTCAATGGCCTCAACTTACCTATAAAAAGACACAGACTAGCAGAATGGATACGAAGACAGAACCCTTCCTTCTGCTGCATACAAGAAACACATCTCAACACCAAAGACAGACGTTATCTCAGAGTAAAGGGCTGGGAAAAGATCTTCCAATCAAACGGCCCCAAGAAACAAGCGGGCGTAGCAATCCTAATATCTAACAAATTAGGCTTCAAATTAAAATCAATCAAAAGAGATGAAGAAGGGCACTTCATATTCATCAAAGGAAAAATACATCAAGACGAAGTCTCGATTTTAAATATCTACGCCCCAAATACAAAGGCACCTACATTCGTGAAAGAAACATTACTAAAGCTCAAAATGCACATAAAATCTCACACACTAATAGTAGGAGACTTCAACACTCCGCTCTCACCGCTAGATAGGACCTCCAGACAGAAACTTAACAAAGAAACAAAAGAATTAATAGAAGTTATGACCCAACTGGGTTTAACAGACATCTATAGAACATTCCACCCAAATACAAAGGGATATACCTTCTTCTCGGCACCACATGGAACCTTCTCTAAAATTGACCACATAATAGGAAACATAGCAAATCTCCACAGATACAAAAAAATTGGAATAACCCCCTGCATCTTATCAGACCACCATGCATTAACATTAGAATTCAACAATAGCACAAATCGCAGAAACCCTACAAACTCATGGAGATTGAACAATGCACAATTGCACCATCCCTGGGTAAAGGAACAAATAAAAAAAGAAATTAAAGACTTCCTCGATTTCAATGAGAATGAAGACACAACATACACAAACTTATGGGACACTTTGAAAGCAGTGCTGAGAGGAAAGTTTATAGCACTAAGTGCCCACATGAAAAAACTGGAGAACAGTCATACTAGAGAATTAATAGCACAGCTGAATGTTCTAGAACAAAAAGAAGCAAACTACCCCAGGAGGAGCAGACGCCAGGAAATAATCAAATTGAGGGCTGAAATCAATCAAGAAGAAACCAGGAAAACATTGAGAAGAATCAATGAAACAAAGAGTTGGTTCTTTGAGAAAATTAACAAAATAGACAAACCTCTGTCCAAACTAACCAAAAGACAGAGAGAGAACATGCTAATTAACAAAATCAGGGATGAGAAAGGGAACATAACAACGGACTCTGAGGAAATCAAGAGAATCATCAGAGCATACTTTGAAAATCTGTACTCCACAAAATTTGAAAATTTAAAGGAAATGGACAATTTCCTGGATAGATATCACTTGCCAAAACTAAATCAAGAACAGATAAATAATCTAAACAGACCTATAACCCCTAATGAAATAGAAGCACTCATCAAAAGTCTCCCAAACAAAAAAAGCCCAGGCCCAGATGGCTTCAGTGCAGAATTCTACCAGAAATTCAAAGAAGAGCTCATTCCAATACTCATCAAAGTATTCCACACTATAGAAGCAGGAGGCTCACTGCCAAACTCTTTCTACGAGGCTACAATTACCTTGATACCCAAGCCACACAAAGACACAACTAAGAAAGAGAACTATAGACCAATTTCCCTCATGAACATTGATGCAAAAATACTCAATAAAATACTTGCAAACCGGATTCAAGAACACATCAGAAAAATCATCCAACATGATCAAGTAGGCTTCATTCCAGGAATGCAGGGATGGTTCAACATTAGAAAATCTATCAATGTAATCCACCATATTAACAATCTGCGAAAGAAAAACCACATGATCATCTCACTAGATGCTGAAAAAGCCTTTGACAAAATCCAGCACCCCTTCATGATAAAGGTCCTAGAGAGATCAGGGATAACAGGAACGTACCTGAATATAATAAAAGCAATATACAGTAAACCAACAGCTAACATCAAACTAAATGGAGAGAAACTCAAAGCAATTCCTCTAAAATCAGGAACAAGACAAGGCTGTCCACTCTCTCCATATCTCTTCAATATTGTACTTGAAGTTCTAGCTACAGCAATAAGACAACAAAAGGAGATAAAGGGGATACAAATAGGAAAAGCAGAAGTCAAACTTTCATTATTTGCAGATGATATGATAGTTTACATAAGTGACCCAAAAAACTCCGCAAGGTTACTCCGAGAGCTGATAAACACCTTCAGCAATGTGGCAGGATACAAGGTAAACTCAAAAAAATCAGTGGCCCTATTATATACAGATGATGAAGTGACTGAGAAAGAAATCAGAGAAACATCACCTTTTACAATAGCCAAAAACAGCATCAAATATCTGGGGATAATGTTAACCAAGGAAGTGAAAGACCTGTATATCAAGAACTTTGTGTCTTTGAAGAAAGAAATCAAAGAAGATACCAGAAAATGGAAAGATCTCCCATGCTCTTGGATTGGTAGGATCAACATAATAAAAATGGCAATCTTGCCAAAAGCAGTCTACAGATTCAATGCAATCCCTATCAAAATTCCATCACAATTCTTCAAGGACCTGGAAAGAACATTAATCAACTTTATATGGAAAAACAAAAGGCCCAGGATAGCCAAAACATCCCTATACAATAAAGGAACTTCAGGAGGCATCACCATACCTGACTTCAAGCTCTATTATAGAGCTATAGTCCTGAAAACAGCTTGGTATTGGCACAAAAATAGGCAGGTAGACCAATGGAACCGAATCGAAAGCCCTAATTTTAACCCACACACCTATGAACACCTGATTTTTGACAAAGAAGCTAAAACTGTACAGTGGAAAAAGAAAGCATCTTCAACAAATGGTGCTGGCATAACTGGGTAGTGGTATGCAGAAGACTGCAGATAGATCCATGTTTATCGCCTTGTACAAAACTTAAGTCCAAATGGATCAAAGATCTCAACATAAATCCAGCCACACTGAAACTTTTAGAAGAGAAAGTGGGAGATACTCTTCAACGAGTTGGTACAGGAGACCACTTCCTAAACATAACACCAGTGGCACAGGCACTGAGATCGACAATTAACAAATGGGACCTTCTGAAACTAAAAAGCTTCTGTAAGGCAAAGGACACAATCAAAAAGACAAAAAGGCAGGCCACAGAATGGGAAAAGATATTCACTAACCCTACATCTGACAGAGGGCTAATCTCCAAAATTTACAAAGAACTCAAGAAACAAGTCTCCAAAACACCAAAGGATCCACTTGAAAGGTGGGGTACAGAACTAAATAGAGAATTCTCAGTAGAGGAGGCTAAAATGGCCAAGAGACACTTAAGAAAGTGCTCAACATCCTTAGCCATCAGGGAAATGCAAATCAAAACAACTCTGAGATACCATCTTACTCCTGTCAGAATGGCTAGAATCAAAAACACCAAAGACAATTTATGCTGGAGGGGATGTGGAGAGAGAGGAACACTCCTACACTGCTGGTGGGAATGCCAACTCATACAGCCTCTTTGGAAATCAGTATGGAGATTCCTCAGGAAAATGGGAATTAATCTACCACTAGACCCAGCAATTCCACTTTTAGGCATTTATCCAAATGAGGCAGGTTCATACAACAAGGGCATCTGCTCCACTATGTTCATAGCAGCATTGTTTGTAATAGCCAGAACCTGGAAGCAACCTAGATGCCCCTCAACTGAAGAGTGGATAGAGAAAATGTGGTACATTTACACAATGGAGTATTACTCAGCAGAAAAAAACAATGGAATCTTGAAATTCGCAGGGAAATGGATAGCACTGGAAGAAACCATCCTGAGTGAGGTAACCCAGTCGCAAAAAGACAAACATGGTATGTATTCACTCATATATGGATTTTAGATATGGATCAGGATAGTGCCAGTCTGCACTTCCACAGATAGAGAGTCTGGGAAACAGGAAAGAACCTAAAAGATATGCATATATGCATAGTACCCAAGAGAAGAGGATGGAGACAAGATCCTCTGAATGGATGGGGAACAGGGCGAGGGGGGTAGTGGGACCTGGGAAGAATAGAGGGGGTAAAGAGGAAGGGAGTTTGTCATGGGGGAACAGGAAGTTGAGGGGGTGGGGGTAGAATAGGGGGAAGAGGGAATCATAGGATCGAAGACAGATCAGGCACCAGAGTGACCTCGAGTGATCTAAAGGTATAACATCAATTGGCAAGCTAAGCAATAGTGGAAGGACCACCTCGAATGCCCATTCCTGATAATGAACTTGATGTCTATAACTATCCGGGAGCCTTCATCCTGGGACTGATGGAAGCAGAGGCAAACACACAACTAAGCACTGAACTGAACCCAAGGAACCCAGTGACAGAGAGAGAGGAATGATGAGCAAATTGGCAAAGAATGGGCTGGCAAAACCAGCAGAGACAGCTGATCTGAACAGGGGAGTGCTCTTGGACCCCAGACCGACAGTGGGGAGGCCAGAATGGGACTGATCTGGACCCCCCAAATGTGAGTGTCAGTGAGAAGGCCTGGACAACCTATGGGGCTCTGAGCTGTGGATCAATGTCTATCCCTGGTATACAATCTGTCTTCATGTGCCTATAGCACAAAGAGAGATGCTCTCTCAGCCTGGACTCTTAGGGGAGTGCCTTGACCCTACCAAGAGTAAAATGATAGACTCTAGACATCCCCTATGTGGAAGGATTTGGCAATAGGGTGGGAGGGAGGGTGGAAGGGGAGTGCGGGAGGAGGGGAGGGAGAGGGAACTGGGATTGACATGTAAAACAAGCTATTTAAAATTAAAAAAAAAAGAAATATAAAAATCCTAGGGTTCTTGTTGTCATGGGGCACTTTTTGCAGAATCGTACTATATCTTTGTTGTGATATTTGACAATACAAGATAATGAGGATTAAGTACTCATTTGTCTTGTCTTTTCATTAAGATTCTGGGCCTGTGAAAGTTCTTTTTACTAAGATTCCTATCTGTTTGAGTTGACTACTTTTTCTGTAAGCACTTGTACTTTATTAAATTGAACTTTTCTGGTAAAATTCCTCCTTACTTTGAAGTAACTTCTTTTTGTCTCTTTATTGATTGCTCCTACAGCTCTAATTTTATGTTTATTTATTCTGATAAGTTATGTATTAGAACCCCAATTCATCAATAAAGTTGGGTACTGTAAAAAAAAAAGAATTCTCACTTGATGAAATATAATAACAGAGTAATGTTGATTTTAAATGTTCAACATCCTTGGCAATAAAGGTAATGAAAATTTTAA
>NW_024432571.1:0-3367 GCF_017639785.1 Mesocricetus auratus
AAATACAGGTGGTTGGTGGAAAGCTGCATGCTCTACAGGCCCTGGGAAATCATGGCAGATGAACATTTGGTCGTTTTCTGCTTCAGAATGACTCTCTTGGGTCAAAACATGGTTTGTTCTTTCCTGAACCTGTGGATTCAGATTCTGCAAGGATGGATGGTCAAGCTTGTGTTCTTCTTCAATTGCCTGGTCATCTACTGAAGTTGATGTCTCACCAGGTTTTGATAAGAGATCTGTCTCTGAGTCTTTAGGAGACAGTTTGTCAGCTTCCAGAGACTCAGTTTCTGGGAAAAGAAGGTATTTTTCTCCTAGTTGAACAATTTGTGGATGGCAGTGTTGTTTGCTGTATGTTTAATGCTTGGTCCAGGTTTGGTTATTCTTCTGCAACTATCAAGATTCAGAAATCCATATTTATCCTCAGAATCCTCCTGTGCCCCAGAACCAAGCAATGATTTGTAGAAACAGCTGTGGGTATCTGTTTCACAGTCTCCTCTATACTTTCTGGGCCTTTCATCTTCCAATCTGTTCAGATCTAGCCACTGGGAAGCTAATTTGATTACACTGGCTCGGCCTGTCTGAAGTTTAGTGTTTTCTGTTAGTATGACATCATCTTCATAAATGTAGTCATCTTCATGTTGGTCAGTAGCAGGGGTAATCAGCATTCGAATTCCTTCTGAGTCAGATATGCTGATGGGACCATCTCTCACACTTATCCATTCCTCTCTTTGATGACAGGGAATATTGCTCAAGTGAATGATCTTCCCTTTGTTGTTTCCCTCTGCCATTTTCAAATTCCTATATAGATATAGATGACTGTTATTACCCAAATATGGCCATCATCTGTTCAACTGGATCTCAAATTCAGGCTGAAAGTGTTGATATATGGCAGAGCTATTCACCAGGCCATAAACTCCTGCCTATCGTCAGGTTCACTGGAGAATGAATGCCTCCTAATGGCTGAATCAGACTTAATAATCTTAATCAATAGAAACCACCATTTCCTTACTTCTCTGTCATTTCTCAGTGCAAAGGATCAGAATCCCATCTCCACCTTCCTTATCACTAATACAGATCCACACTAGTGTTGAAGCTCAACTCAAAGGACATGCCCTTAAATTTATATCCAGCTAGGAAATGCACTGGTGCTATGCTTTTTATCCCCAAATATAAAGCAGACTCCCACTGTGTAGCTTCACTCTGTCTGCAGGCCCATCTTATGGAATCCTGGTCCAAAAAAGGATGTCTTTCTTTATTGAGAAGATGTATTCAATTATGATTTGGTTTGAGGCTGGAAAACAGAGGCTGGAAGCCATCCTCTTGGGGCTCCTAACCACATGGAACTCCTGCACAAAAAGTATTTGTCTTTCTATGGTCAGAGACCTTAATAGGAAATGTTCCACTACATAGCTTGTTGGACAGTGGTTTTCCTCTATCCTTTCCAGTTCCTTCCCCCTATGATTCATTCATTCTCTTTCTTATTTTAATTGACACGGGGTACTTCTATATATCCTTCTGTGGTCCTTGCCATAGAAACCACGCATTCTTATAACTTAATGAGTTCTTCCCACAGTCTGCCTCCTGTGTGTTGAGATGGAAAGTGTGTTACACATATGCACCATTGCTACCCCTTCTTGATGAGGAAGGGCCTTCTCTGCCTCAGATAATCCTGGGTGACATTCTTACATTTCATTTTACCAACACTCTGCCCTATCTATCTGAGCCATCTGGAGCATACCCATGGTCCCCAAGGCACTGTAATATACTATCGGTAATTGATACAGCAATGAGGGGCTTGGTATTAAAGGGAAATAGATAAGAAAACCAACACTGCCTAGATTCAAAAGTCTACATCCCCTTCAATTTCTCCAGGCTTTCTATACAAGGGTAGGCTCTGGCTGTCACTTTGTAGAAGGCAGTGCACAATCACATTTTAGCTGAGCATACACCTTTGGGACTCACTAGCAGCCTTCCCCAGTCTGCCCCAATTCCTGCACTTCTTTGGTCCTTGGTGCTAACATTGAAGGGATAAACTTGCAAACAACCTCTGAAGTTATACCTGAACCAGTTACTATCTAGAAGTCAAACACACATGCCATCTCCAGAATGCTGCCCAAGTCTCTTCCTCCTCTATGACTCTCTTTCTGCCTCTCCTCATACACACTTAATTCATAGCACCAACTCCCCTCGACGACCACAGGTTGCTTCACTTTTCCTGGATCCACTGTCTATTGGACTTTTGCTCTGAGAACATGGGCTTAAATAGCTCTACCACACAGGAGACTCAAATGTCCTCCCATTCTTTGTCTTCTACCAAGTGAAGAACATCAAATCCTTTATCCTGATACATCTTTGTGTAACACTCAGACTTCTGCCCCACCCTAGAGAGGTTTAATCCCATTGATTTAATTATTGTTTCCTCAAAACCGAATTTCTTTATATAGCTTTGAAGAATGGCCTGGCACTAATTCTGTAGACCAGGTTGCCCTACACCTCAGGGAGATCCCCTGCCTTTGCTTCAAAAATGCTTGGATAAAAGTGGGCAGCACCACTTCCCAACTTATTTAATTATTCTTGTTCTGTAGACCTGTAGATATTGATAAGCTTGGCCTCACAACTCAGAGAATAACTTTTCTCAGTTTGCTGTCACCTGGCATTCAAAGAGTGAATCATCTGACCCCCCCAAGATTAGTCATGATATGCAAATTAGAATAGAAAGCAAATTACGTACATGAGTTTGAACTCATCAAGAAACAATAGACTATAGAACATTTTCTCAAAATTTGTCATATGCCTACATGCTAGGCAATGTTAATATATGCATTGCCATATATATTTTATGTAGTTATTGTACTTATAGTTTTTTTAATATTAGTTATAACTTTTTAAGTTTTAGACAAAAAGGGAGAGTATGTGGTGTTATCTTTCTTGCACAAATAAATACTGCCTGTAGTTCAGAGACTGAAGGTTTCCACTAGGTAACCACAGAAGTCTGGAGGTCTGTTAAGACAGACAGGAATTGAGATAGCTGTATAGAAACAGAATATAAGCAGGGAGAAAGAGGAAATCACTATCTTCTATGTTGAGATGCTTAGGAGGTAATGGGTGCTGTGACTTGTTCCTTCTGTCTGATCTCTCAGGATTTCCCTCTATATCTAACTCCTGCTTTTATTACCTGGACTAATTAAGAACTGCTTTTACAAGTCTCCATCCCTGAATAAATTGGTGCTCCACATGTAACAGAATTCTATCAAAAAAATGGACTTCTACTTAACCTGCTTCTAGGGATCCTATTCATTTTTTTCCATTGGGTGGGCACCCCTTCAGTGGTCAAGAAATACTTAGATTCTTATCTCATTATTTGCAACTA
>NW_024432572.1:0-12228 GCF_017639785.1 Mesocricetus auratus
TGATGGAGACGCAGCTCCATAATTTATTTGGTTACTTGCTCTAGCCAGATATTCAGAGTCTACATCTGCAGTTTCATCTCCTTTTTTCCATTTTTTAAAATTTATTTTTCAATTTCAATTTAGATACGAAACAAGGTTGCTTCACAAGTCAGTTCCAGGTCCCTCTCCCTTTCCCTCCTCTCCTCCCGTGCCCTCCCCCCAACACCCATTATCCCCTCATTTCCCCAGGAAGGGTGAGGCCCACCATGGGGGTGTCCATGGTCTGTCATTTCATATAGGGTAGGGCCTAGAAGCTCCCCCAAGAGTTCAGGGTGAGAGTGCACCTCATACTGTTGAATGGGAGTCCAAAGTCCATGTGTATACCCAGGATGAGTACTGATCTGCTGCCCAAGGCTCAATAGATTACCTAGGCCTCCTCACTGACACCCACATTCAGGGGGTCTTGATCTGTCCCATGCTGGATTCTCAGGCTGATGCCTGGGATTCAAGAGTTAACCTTTGTCAGGTCAGCTGTTTCTGGGGGTTAAACCTGCCCAGTCTTAATCACTTTGGTAATCAGTCCTCCCTATCTGTTACTGGGTTTCCTGAGTTCAGTTCAGTACTTAACCAAGGGTGTCTGCCTCTTCTTCGATCAGCCACAGAATGAAGTTTCTGTTTCCCAGATTCTCTGGCCATGGGAATGTAGGCTGGCACTCCCCAGATGTATGTCTAAAATTCATATATGAGAGAGTACATGCCATGTTTCTCTTTTTGTGACTGAGTTACCTCACTCCGGATGGTTTCCTCTATTGTCATCCATTTGCCTGCAAATATCAGGATTCCATTGTTTTGTTCTGCTGAATAATACTCCACATTTTCTCTATCCACTCTTCGGTTGAGGGACATCTAGGTTGCTTCGAAGTTCTGGCTATTACAATAATGCTGCTATGAACATGGTGAAACAGATATCTTTATTTTATTTTATTTTCCAGTTTAAAATTAGATAAGAAACAAGGTTGCTTCACAAGTCAGTTCCAGGTCCCTCTCCCTTTCCCTCCTCTCCTCCCTTGCCCCCCCCCCCGTTATCCCCTCATTCCTCCAGGGAGGGTGAGGCACTTCATGGGGGTGTCCAAAATCTGTCATTTCATATAGGGCAGGGCCCACATCCTTCCCCAAGAGTTCAGGGTGAGAGTACACCTCACAATGTTCGATGGGAGTCCAAAGTCCATGTGTATACTTGGGATGGGTACTGATCTGCTGCCCAAGGCTCAATAGATTACCTAGGCCTCCTCACTGACACCCTCATTCAGGGGGTCTTGATCAGTCCCATGCTGGATTTCCAGGCTGATGCCTGGGATTCAAGAGATAACCTTTGTCTGGTCAGCTGTTTCTGGGGGTTAAACCAGCCCAGTCTTAATCACTTTGATCATCAGTCCTCCATCTCTGTTACTGGCTTTCCTGAGTTCAGCTCAGTACTTAACAGAGGGAGTCTGCCTCTTTTTTGATCAGCCACGGAATGAAGTTTCTGTTTCCCAGACTCTCTGGCCATAGGATTGTAGGCTGGCAACTCCCCAGATCTATGTCTAAAATCCATATATGAGAAAGTGCATGCCATGTTTCTCTTTTTGTGACTGAGTTACCTCACTCAGGATGGTTTCCTATATTGTCATCCATTTGCCTGCAAATCTCAGGATTCCATTGTTTTGTTCTGCTGAATAATACTCCACATTTTCTCTATCCACTCTTCGGTTGAGGGACATCTAGGTTGATTCCAAGATCTGGCTGTTAAAATAATGCTGCTATGAACATAGTGAAACAGATAACTTTATTTTATTTTATTTTCCAGTTTAAAATTAGATAAGTAACAAGGTTGCTTCACAAGTCAGTTCCAGGTCCCTCTCCCTTTCCCTCCCCTCCTCCCTTGCCCTCCCCCCAACCCACTGTTATCCCCTCATTCCCCCATGGAGGGTGAGGCACTCCATGGGGGTGTCCAAAATCTGTCATTTCATATAGGGCAGGGCCCACATCCTTCCCCAAGATTTCGGGGTGAGAGTGCACCTCACAATGTTCGATGGGAGTCCAAAGTCCATGTGTATACTTGGGATGGGTACTGATCTGCTGCCCAATGCTCAATAGATTACCTAGGCCTCCTCACTGACACCCTCATTCAGGGGGTCTTGATCAGTCCCATGCTGGATTTCCAGGCTGATGCCTGGGATTCAAGAGATAACCTTTGTCTGGTCAGCTGTTTCTGGGGGTTAAACCAGCCCAGTCTTAATCACTTTGGTCATCAGTCCTCCCTCTCTGTTACTGGCTTTCCTGAGTTCAGCTCAGTACTTAACCAAGGGAGCCTGCCTCTTTTTTGATCAGCCACTAAATGAAGTTTCTGTTTCCCAGACTCTCTGGCCATAGGATTGTAGGCTGGCACTCCCCAGATCTATGTCTAAAATCCATATATGAGAAAGTGCATGCCATGTTTCTCTTTTTGTGACTGGGTTACCTCACTCAGGATGGTTTCTTCTAGTGTCATTCATTTGGCTGCAAATCTCATGATTCCATTGTTTTTTTCTGCTGAATAGTACTCCATTGTGTAGATGTACCACATTTTCTCCATCCATTCTTCGGTTGAGGGACATGTAGGTTATGTCCAAGTTCTGGCTATTACAAATAAAGCTGCTATGAACATAGTGGAACAGACATCTTTGTTGTATGAATGGGCATCATTTGGATATATGCCTAAGAGTGGAGTTGCTGGGTCTTGTGGGAAGTTTATTCCCATTTTTCTGAGGAATCTCCATACTGATTTCCAAAGTGGCTGAACCAGTTGGCACTCCCACCAGCAATGGAGGAGTGTCCCCCTTTCAACACATCCTCTCCAGCATATTGTCGTTGGTGTTTTTGATTTTAGCCATTCTGACAGGAGTGAGATGGTATCTCAGAGATGTTTTGATTTGCATTTCCCGGATGGCTAAGGATGTTGAGCACTTTATCAAGTTCCTCTCAGCCATTTTAGACTCCTCTATTGAAAATTCTCTATTTAGTTCTGCAGCCCACTTTTTAATTGGGTCCTTTGATGTTTTGGAGACTTGCTTCTTGAGTTCTTTGTAAATTTTGGAGGTCAACCCTCTGTCCGATGTGGGATTAGTGAATATTTTTTCCCATTCTGTGGGCTGCCTTTTTGTCTTGCTGACTGTGCCCTTTGCCCTACAGAAGCTTCTCAGATTCAGGAGGTCCCATTTATTAATTGTTAATCTCACTGTCTGTGCTAGTGGTGTTATGTTCAGGAAGCTGTGTCCTGTACCAATTCGTTCAAGGGTACCACACACTTTCTCTTCTAAAGAGGTTCAGTGTGGCTGGATTTATGTTGAGGTCTTTGATCCATTTGGACTTACGTTTTGTTTTGGCTTTTTTATCATTTTTAAAATTTTTAAATAGCTTGTTTTACATGTCAATCCCAGTTCCTCCTCCCTCCCCTCCTCCCTTACTCCCCTTCCCCTACAGCCTCCCACCCTATTGACAATTCCTTCAACCTAGAGGATATCTAGAGTCTATCATTTCACTCCGGGTAGGGTCCAGGCACTCCTCTAAAAGTCCAGGCTAAGAGAGCATCCCTCTTTGTGCTATGGGCACATGATGACTGTTTGTATTCCAGGGATAGACACTGATCCACTGCTCAGGGCCACATAGGTTGCCCAGGCCTTCTCACTAACACTCACATTTGGGAAATCCAGATCAGTCCCATGCTGTCTTCCCTTCTGTCGGTCATGGGTCAAAGAGCTCTCCCCTGTTCAAATCAGCTGTCTCTGCTGGTTTTGCCTGCCCATTCCTTGGCAAGTTGCTCATCACTCCTCTCTCTCTGTCACTGGGTTCCTTGGGTTCTGTTCAGTGCTTAATTGTGTGTTTGCCTCTGCTTTCATCAATCTCTGGATGAAGGCTCCCGGATGGTTATAGACATCAAGTTCGTTATCAGGAATGGGCATTCGAGATGGTCTTTCCACTATTGCTTAGCTTACCAATTGGTATTATACCTTTAGATCACTAGTGGTCACTCTGTTGCCTGATGTGTCTTCTAACCTATGATTTCCTCTTCCCCCTATTCTACCCCTACCCTCTCAACTCCCTGTTCCCCTGTGACCTACTCCCTCTTCCTCTTCTTCCCCTCTCTTCTTCTCAGCTCCCACTGCCCCCGTCCCCTCGCCGTGTTCCCATTCTATGCACTGCCTATTTTTCTTGTTGTCTGTGTCCTTTGCCTTACAGAAGCTTTTTAGTTTCAGAAGGTCCCTTTTATTAATTATCGATCTCAGTGTCTGTCCCAATGATGTTATGTTTATGAAGTGGTCTCCTGTACCAACTCGTTAAAGAGTATCTCCCACTATCTCTTCTAAATGTTTCAGTGTGGCTGGATTTATGTTAAACTTCTTTGTGTTCAAGTGTCCATAGGTGTGTGGGTTAAAATCAGTGTTTTCAATTTGGTTCCATTGGTCTACCTGCCTATTTTTGTGCCAATACCAAGATGTTTTCAGGACTATAGCTCTATAATAGAGCTTGAGGTCAGGGATGGTGATGCCTCCTTAAGTTCCTTTATTGGATAGGGTTGTTTTGGCTATCCTGGGCCTTTTGTTTTTCCATATAAAGTTGATTAATGTTCTTTCCAGGACCTTGAAGATTTGTGATGGAATTTTGATAGGGATTGCATTGAATCTGTAGACTGCTTTTGGCAAGATTGCCATTGTTATTATGTTGATCCTACCAACCCAAGAGCATGGGAGATGTTTCCATTTTCTGGTATCCTCTTTGATTTCTTTCTTTAAAGACACAAAGTTCTTGATATACAGGTCTTTCACTTCTTTGGTTAACCTTATCCCCAGATATTTGATGCTGTTTTGGGCTATTGTAAAGGGCGATGTTTCTCTGATTTCTATCTCAGTCACTTCATCATCTGTATATAATAGGGCCACTGATTTTTTTGAGTTTACCTTGTATCCTGCCACATTGCTGAAGGTGTTTTTCTGCTCCAGCAGTAACCTTGCGGAGTTTTTTTGGTCACTTATGTAAACTATCTTATCATCTGCAAATAGTGAAAGGCTGACTTCTTTTTCTACTTGTATCCACTTTAATCTCCTTTTGTCTTATTGCTGTAGCTAGATCTTCAAGTACAATATTAAACAGATATGTAGAAAGTGGACAGCCTTGTCTTGTTCCTGATTTTAGAGGAGTTGCTTTGAGCTTCTCTCCATTTAGTTTAATGTTAGCTGTTGGTTTACTGTATATTGCTTTTATTATATTCAGGTATGTTCCTGTTATCTCTGATCTCTCTAGGACCTTTATCATGAAGGGGTGCTGGATCTTGTCAAAGGCTTTTTCAGCATCTAGTGAGATGATCATGTGGATTTTCTTTCGCAGTTTGTTAATATGGTGGATTACATTGATAGATTTTCTAATGTTGGACCGTCCCTGCATTCCTGGGATGAAGCCTATTTGATCATGGTGGATGATTTTTCTGATGTGTTCTTGAATCCGGTTTGCGAGTATTTTCTTGAGTATTTTTGTATCGATGTTCATGAGGGAAATTGGTCTATAGTTCTCTTTCTTAGTTGTGTCTTTGTGTGGCTTGGGTATCAAGTTAATTGTAGCCTGGTAAAAAGAGTTTGGCAGTGAGCATCCTGCTTCTATTGTTTGGAATACTTTGAGGAGTATTGGAGTTATGTCTTCTTTGATTTTCTGGTAGAATTCTGCACTGAAGCCATATGGGCCTGGGGATTTTTTTGGGAGACTTTTGATGACTGCTTCTATTTCATTAGGGTTTATAGTTCAGTTTAGATTCTTTATCTGCTCCTGATTTAGTTTTGGCAAGTGATATCTATCCAGGAAATTGTCCATTTCCTTTAAATATTCGAATTTTGTGGAGTACAGATTTTCAACGTATGCCCTGATGATTCACTGGATTTCCTCAGAGTGCATTGATATGTCCCCTTTTTCATTCCTGATTTTGTTAATTAGCAAGCTCTCTCTCTGTCATTTGGTTAGTTTGGACAGAGGTTTGTCTATTTTGTTGATTTTCTCAAAGAATCAACTCTTTGTTTCATTGATTCTTCTCAGTGTTTTCCTGGTTTCTACTTGATTGATTTCCTCCCTCAATTTGATTATTTCCTGGCGTCTGCTCCTCCTGGGTGAGTTTGCTTCTTTTTGTTCTAGAACATTCAGCTGCGCTATTAATTCTCTAGTATGACTGTTCTCCAGTTTTTTCATGTGGGCACATAGTGTTATAAACTTTCCTCCTTTGTATTTCATGACAAAACTAGATTCAACCAATATGTGTCCACTAACCCAGCCCTACAGAAAATTTTGGAAGGAAAACTCCAACCCAAGGAAGCTAACTACAACCAGAAAAACATAAGCATTAGAGAATCCCTCTCTACCAACAGCCAAAAGAACAAAGGGGTGAAATTCCACCCATAATTCCACCAACAACAACCATCGCAAATCGAAGAAGGATGAGCAATCAATGGTCATTAATATCCCTCAATATTAACGGCCTTAACTCACCCATAAAAAGACACAGACTAGCAGAATGGATTCGAAGACAGAACCCTTCCTTCTGCTGCATACAAGAAACACACCTCACCCTCAAAGACAGACATTACCTGAGAGTTAAAGGTTGGGAAAAAAATTTTCAATCAAATGGACCCAAGAAACAAGCAGGGGTAGCAATCCTAATATCTAACAAACTACACTTTAAAATAAAATCAATCAAAAGAGATGAAGGAGGTCATTACATACTCATCACAGGTGAAACCCACCAAGATGAAGTGTCTATCCTGAACATCTATGCCCCCAATTCAAAGGCATCCACATTCGTTAAAGAAACATTATTAGAACTTAAATCTCATCTAAAGCCCCACACAGTTATAGTGGGAGATTTCAACACACCACTCTCACCACTAGACAAGAATACCAGACTGAAACTCAACAAAGAAGCAAAGGGTCTAATAGAAGTAATGATCCACCTGGGATTAACAGATATCTATAGAACATTTCATCCACATAAAAAAGAATATACCTTCTTCTCACCACCACATGGAACCTTCTCAAAAATCGACCACATACTTGGTAACATATCAAACCTCAGCAGCTACAAAAAAATTGGAATCACTCCATGTATCTTATCAGACCACCATGCCTTAAAATTAGAATTCAACAACAACACAAATTGCAGAAAACCTACAAACTCATGGAAATTGAATAATGCTCAACTGTACCATCCCTGGGTCAAAGAGGAAATAAAAAAAGAAATTAAAGACTTCCTCGAATTCAATGAGAATGAAGACACAACATACCCAAACCTATGGGACACTTTGAAAGCAGTGCTACGGGGGAAGTTCATAGCACTAAGTGCTCACATGAAGAAACAGGAAAACAGTTATACCAGAGAATTAACATCACAGCTAAAATCTCTAGAACACAAAGAAGCAAACCCCCCCAGGAGGAGTAGACGCCAGGAAATAATCAAATTGAGGGCTGAAATCAACAAAGTAGAAACCAGGAAATCAATACAAAGAATCAATGCAACGAAGAGTTGGTTCTTTGAGAAAATCAACAAGATAGACAAACCTTTGTCCAAACTTACCAAACAGCAGAGAGTGAACACGCAAATTAACAAAATCAGAAATGAAAAGGGGGACATAACAACAGACTCTGAGGAAATCCAGAGAATCATTAGGTCATACTTTGAAAACCTGTACTCCACAAAATTCGAAAATTTAAAGGAAATGGATGACTTCCTGGACAGTTATCATTTTCCAAACCTAAATCAAGAACAGATAAGCAATTTAAATAGACCTATAACCCCTATGGAAATAGAAGCTGTCATCAAAAGTCTCCCAACCAAAAAAAGTCCAGGTCCAGATGGCCTCAGTGCAGAATTCTACCACAAATTCAAAGAACAGCTTATACCAATTCTTCTCAAAGTGTTACAAACAATAGAAGCAGAAGGGTCTTTGCCAAACTCTTTCTATGAGGCTTCAATAACCTTGATCCCTAAGCCACACAAAGATACAACCAAGAAAGAGAACTTCAGACCAATATCCCTCATGAACATTGATGCAAAAATACTCAATAAAATACTGGCAAATCGGATCCAAGAACACATCAAAATAATCATTCACCACGATCAAGTAGGTTTCATCCCAGGGATGCAGGGATGGTTCAACATACGAAAATCCATCAACGTAATCCACCATATAAACAAGCAGAAAAACAAAAATCACATGATCATCTCACTAGATGCTGAAAAAGCCTTTGACAAAATCCAACACCCCTTCATGATAAAGGTCTTGGAGAGATCTGGGATAACAGGGACATACTTAAACATAATAAAAGCCATATACAGTAAACCAACAGCCAACATCAAACTAAATGGACAGAAACTGAAAGCAATTCCTCTAAAATCAGGAACAAAACCGGCTGTCCACTCTCTCCATACCTTTTCAACATGGTACTTGAAGTTCTAGCTATTGCAATACGACAACAAAGGGGGATCAAGGGGATACAAATTGGGAAGGAAGAAGTCAAACTTTCACTGTTTGCAGACGATATGATAGTTTACATCAATGACCCAAAGAACTCTACCAGAGAACTCTTACAGCTGATTAACACCTTCAGCAAAGTGGCAGGTTACAAGATCAACTCAAGAAAGTCAGTAGCCCTACTATATACAGATGATAAAAGGGCTGAAAGAGAAATCAGAGAAACATCACCCTTTACCGTTGCCACAAACAACATAAAATACCTTGGGGTAACGCTAACCAAACAAGTGAAAGACCTGTATCGTAAGAACTTTGAATCTTTAAAGAAAGAAATTAAAGAAGCCCTCAGAAAATGGAAAGATCTCCCATGCTCTTGGATAGGTAGAATCAATGTAGTAAAAATGGCAATCCTGCCAAAAGCAATCGACAGATTCAATGCTATCCCCATTAAAATCCCAGCACAATTCTTCACAGACCTTGAAAGAACAATAATCAATTTTGTATAGAAAAACAAAAGACCCAGGATAGCCAAAACAACCCTGTTCAACAAGGCAACGTCCAGAGGCATCACTATCCCTGACCTCAAGCTCTATTATAGAGCTATAGTCCTGAAAACAGCTTGGTATTGGCACAAAAATAGACAGGCAGACCAATGGAATCGAATTGAAAATCCGGGTATTAACCCACACACGTATGAACATCTGATCTTTGACAAAGAAGCTAAAAATATACAATGGAATAAAGAAAGCATCTTCATCAAATGGTGCTGGCATAATTGGAGACTGGCATGTAGAAGAATGCGGATCGATCCATGATTATCGCCATGCACAAAACTTAAGTCCAAATGGATCAAAGACCTCAACATAAATCCAGCCACACTGAACCTCTTAGAAGAGAAAGTGGGTGGTACCCTTGAACGAATTGGTACAGGACACAGCTTCCTGAACATAACACCAGTAGCACAGACAGTGAGATCAACAATTAATAAATGAGACCTCCTGAAACTGAGAAGCTTCTGTAAGGCAAAGGACACAGTCAGCAAGACAAAAAGCCAGTCCACAGAATGGGAAAAAATATTCACTAATCCCACATCTGATAGAGGGTTGATCTCCAAAATTTACAAAGAACTCAAGAAGCAAGTCTCCAAAACAGCAAAGGACCCAATTAAGAAGTGGGCTGCAGAACTAAATAGAGAGTTTTCAATAGAGGAGTCTAAAATGGCTGAGAGGCACTTGAGAAAGTGCTCAACATCCTTAGCCATCCGGGAAATGCAAATCAAAGCAACTCTGAGATACCATCTCACTCCTGTCAGAATGGCTAAAATCAAAAACACCAATGACATTTTATGCTGGAGAGGATGTGGTGAAAGGGGGACACTACTCCATTGCTGGTGGGAGTGCCAACTGGTTCAGCCACTTTGGAAAGCAGTATGGAGATTCCTCAGAAAAATGGGAATAAACCTACCACAAGACCCAGCAACTGCACTCTTAGGCATATATCCAAAAGATGCCCATTCATATAACAAAGATGTCTGTTCCACTATGTTCATAGCAGCTTTATTTGTAATAGCCAGAACTTGGAAGCAACCTACATGTCCCTCACCCGAAGAGTGGATAGAGAAAATGTGGTACATCTACACAATGGAGTACTATTCAGCAGAAAAAAATAATGGAATCATGAGATTCGCAGGCAAATGGATGACACTAGAAGAAACCATCCTGAGTGAGGTAACCCAGTCACAAAAAGAGAAACATGGCATGTACTCTCTCATATATGGATTTTAGTCATAGATCTGGGGAGTGCCAGCCTACAATCCTATGGCCAGAGAGTCTGGGAAACAGAAACTTCATTTACTGGCTGGTTAAGTACTGAGCTGGACTCAAGAAAGCCAGTATCAGAGAGGGAGGACTGATGATCAAAGGGATTAATACTGGGCTGGTTGAACCCCCAGAAACAGCTGACCAGACAAAGGTTAACTCTTGAATCCCAGGCATCAGCCTGGGAATCCAGCATGGGACTGATCAAGACCCCCTGAATCTGGGTGTCAGTGAGGAGCCCTAGGTAATCTATTGAGCCTTGGACAGCAGATCAGTACCCATCCCAAGTATACACACGGTCTCTGGACTCCCATAGAACAATGTGAGGTGCACTCTCAACCTGAACTCTTGGGGAAGGGTCTAGGCCCTGCCCTATATGAAATGACAGACTATGGACACCCCCATGGAGGGCCTCACCCTACCTGGGGGAATGACGGGATAACGGGGGGGGGATGGGCGAGGGCACGGGAGGAGGGGAGGGAAAGGGAGAGGGACCTCGTACTGACTTGTGAAGCAACCTTGCTTCTTATCTAAATTTAAAATGGAAAAAAAATATTAATAAAAAAAATACCAAAAAAAAATAAAAAAATAAACTTTCCTCGCAGCACTGCTTTCAAAATGTCCTATAAGTTTGTGTATGTTGTGTCTTAATTCTCATTGAAATCGAGGAAGTTTTAATTTCTTTTTTTTAATTATTCCTTTACCCAAGGATGGTTCAATTGTGCATTGTTCAATATCCATGAGTTTGTAGGGTTTCTGCGATTTGTGTTATTGTTGAATTCTAATTTTAATGCATGGTGGTCTGATGAAATACAGGGGGTTATTCCATTTTTTTTGTATCTGTGGAGATTTGCTATGTTTCCTATTATGTGGTCAATTTTCGAGAAGGTTCCATGTGGTGCTGAGAAAAAGGTATATCCCTTTATATTTGAGTGGAATGTTCTATAGATGTCTGTTAAACCCAGTTGGGTAATAACTTCTATCTGTTCTTTTGTTTCTTTTTTAAGTTTTTGTCTGGAGGTCCTGTCTAGCGGTGAGAGCAGAGTGTTGAAGTCTCCTACTATTAGTGTGTGAGACTTTAAGTGCATTTTGTGCTTTCGTAATGTTTCTTTCACGAATGTAGGTGCCTTTGTATTTGGGGCGTAGATGTTTAAAATTGAGACTTTGTCTTGATGTATTTTCCTTTGAGGAATATGAAGTGTCCTTCTTCATCTCTTTTGATTGATTTTAATTTGAAGTCTAATTTGTTAGATATTAGGATTGCTACACCTGCTTGTTTCTTGGGACCATATGATTGGAAGAACTTTTCCCAACCAATTACACTGAGATAACATCTCTCTTTGATGTTGAGATGTGTTTCATGTATGCAGCAGAAGGAAAGGTTCTCTTTTCGTATCCATTCTGCTAGTCTGTGTCTTTTTATAGGCAAGTTGGGGCCGTTGACATTGAGGTATATTAATGACCATTGATTGATGATTCTTGTATGTGCTTGATTTATTTGTCTATGTAGTGCTTTTCTGGTCTTGCTGGTGTTGGATCCCTAGATTCTGATGGGGTCATGTTGATATTTCTATTGCTGAGTGAGGCCTTATTCTGCCTTCTTCCCATCTCTTCTTCCAGTGGGCGCTGGTCTGGTCTTTCCATCTCCACTGGTCTCCTTCCTTCCTGAAGCTGAAGCTGGGGATGCTGATACGGAATTTGGGGCCTAGAAGGGCTGATGTCTTTCCTGAAGCTGGACTTGCTGGGGTTTGGGCCTTGTAAGGGCTGATGTCTTTCCTGTGTGGGTGGGGCTTCTGGATGCCAGGAGCGGCCCCGGAAGATTAAGGGCATGGGTGTTGGGCAGGGGTTCCCCACCGGAGACCCAATCTCACCTGAAGCTGGTGTTTGGAACTTGGAAGTGCTCTCAC
>NW_024432573.1:0-75554 GCF_017639785.1 Mesocricetus auratus
TGTCCCCACTCATTTTCATTATAGTGCTTGAAACATTAGCTAGTAAATAAGACAAGAGAAAAAATTAAATGGATACAAATGATATGACATTATGTTTAAGAAATCTTAGAAGTTCTGTGAGAAAACACCTGGAAATGATCAATAATTTAAACAAAGTGTTATAACACAAAATTAACTTTTGAAAAACCTTTCAATACACCAACAACAAAAATGCTGAGAATGAGCTCATGCAAATTCAAGTCATACAAAATCCCAGCACAGACATGGGGAAGTGGATACAAAGTCCCACCCCTAAAATCACCATAAAATATCTTGGGGTAATTCTAACTAAACAAGTGAAAGACCTGTATAACAAGAACTTGGATTCTTTAAAGAAAGAAATTAAAGAACATACCAGAAAATGGAAAGATCTCCCATGCTGTTGGATAGGTAAGGTCAATGTAGCAAAACCAGCAATCTTACAAAAAGCAATCTACAGATTCAATGCAATCCCTATCAAAATACCAGCACAATTTTTCACCGACCTCATGGACAATCCTCAAATTTATATGGAAAAACAAAAGACCCAGGATAGCCAAGGCAACCCTGAACAATAAAGGAACTTCCGGAGGCATTGCCATCCCTGATTTCAAGCTCTATTATAGAGTTATAGTCCTGAAAACAGCTTTGTATTGGCACAAAAGCAGACAGATAGACACCAATGGAATCGAATCAAAGACCCTGATATCAAACCACACACATTTCAACACCTGATCTTTGTCAAAGAAGCTAAAACTATGCAATGGAAAAAAGAAAGCATCTTCAATAAATGGTGCTAGAATAACTGGATGCTGGCATGTAAAAGTCAACAGATAGATCCATATCTATCACTGTGCATAACGTTGGATGAAAGATCTCAACATCAATCCAGCCACACTGAACCTCTTAGAAGAGAAAGTGGGAAGTACTCTTGAACGAACTGGTACAGGAGACAACTTCCTGAACATAATACCAGTAGCACGGACACTGAGACCAGTAATTAATAAATGGGACCTCCTGAAACTGAGAAGCTTCTGCAGGGCAAAGGACACAGTCAACAAGACAAAATGACAGTCCACAGAATGGGAAAAGATATTCACAAACCCCACATCTGACAGAGGGCTGATCTCCAATATTTACAAAGAACTCAAGAGGCAAGTCTCCAGAACACCAAAGGATCAAATAAAAAAAATGGGTAACAGAACAAAATAGAGAATTCTCAATAGATGAATCCAAAATGGCCAAGAGACAATTAAGAAAGTGCTCAACATCTTTAGCCATTAGGGAAATGAAAATCAAAACAACTCTGAGATACCATCTCACTCCCTTTAGAATGGCTAAAACCAAAAACATTAATGACAGTTTATGCTGGAAAGGATGTGGAGAAAGGGGTACACACCTCCACTCCTGGTGAGAATGCCAAGTTGTGCAGCCACTTTGGAGATCAGTATGGAGATTCCTCAGAAAAATGAAATCATTCTACCACAAAATCTAGCAATTCCACTCTTAGGCATATACCCAAAGATGTACCCTCATACAATAAGGACATCTGTTCAACTATGTTCATAGCAGCATTATTTGTAATAGCCAGAACCTGAAAAAACCTAGATGCCCCTCAACTGAAGAGTGGATAGAGAAAACATGGTACATTTACACAACGGACTACTACTTCAGCAGGAAAAAATGGAATCTTGAAATTTACAGGCAAGTGGATGGCACTGAAAGAACCCATCCTGAGTGAAGTAACCCAGTTACAAAAAATCAAACATGGTATGTTCTCACTCATATATGGATTTTAGACATGGAGCAGGGCATTGCCAGCCCACAATCCAGAGAGTCTGGGGTGCAGGGAGGACCCTAAGAGAGATATGCATGGTAACCCGGAGAAGGGTTAGGGGATGCGATCTCCTAATTGGATTGGGGGGAAGGAAAGGGTAGAAGGAGATGGGAGAAAATAGGAGGTGAGAGGAGGACATGGGAGAGCAGGAAGGTTGAGTCAAATGCCAGCTTTGTCATTTCTCTAATCCAGAAGTTGTCAAAATATTCCTTTTGCAGTTTACATATCTGAGGAGCACCTGACCAAGTAGGCAACTTGAAAAGGAAGTTGCTAAAAGAATAACATTTTAAACACTAGTGAGTGAAACTGCCCAGGGTGAAGCCAGAAAAGTCACGAGATACCATATACCACTACATTAATACCCAAGATTCACTAGCAGACCAATTGCACTTAGTTTTTATTGTAATTTTTATTAGTTTAAAAAATTTTTACAATATATTTTAATTTTATTTTTCTCCTCCCTCAAGTCCTCCAAGATCCTCCCTACCTTCCTGCTTGTCTAACTCAATGTTCTCTCAAGGAACTGTCAACTTTATTAAAATCAGGTATGATGATTGTAGTGGAACAACTTTTTTGAAATGACATAACTGCTAATACTAATGAATTTTGTGTTAAATCCTCTTTATTGTAAACATTAACTTATATATTAATGATTTGTTACTTTCTCAGAAATGTTTTGTAAGTTGAGGAGATCTGGTCAAGGAAAAATGACATTATAATTGTGTCTTAGTTACTGTTTATTGCTGTAAAGAGACAGCATGACCAAAGAAACTTATAAAAGAAAATTAATTTGGTGCTTTCACAAATTTCAGTGGGTTATTCTATTATCATCATGGCCTGGAGCATGGAGGGAGGCCAGCATAGTACTGAAGAAATAGTGGAGAGATTTTTCCATCCTGATCAGAAGGTCACACTCAGGGAAAGAAACACTGGGTTTGTGTGGACTTTTTAAACCTCAAAGCCCACTTCCAGTAACATACGTCCTCCTCCAGTTCCTCCAACGAGGCACACCTCCTAATGCTATCCAAAACAGCTCAACTGGAGATAAATCGAGCAATTATATGAGCCTATGGGGGCATCTTTTTCAAATTTCCATAACTGGTATGTAATTCTGAATTCTTATTTAGGCATTTAATCTTCAATTACAAGAAAAATTAATATATATAAACTCAAAGCATTTGGAATAACACACAGAAGACATACACAAGCTCAAGCTCACAAAATTCCAGCATTGTGGTGGAGGACTCAAAGTCCCACCTGTAACTGTTGGCATATGATAGATATTAGAAGAAAAAAACTCCTTTCTTAAGTGTATGGACCCAGTAGGTTAACCTCCAGTGAGGGTCACAATTCCAGGGTTATGGAGAGCACACACAGGTCTTTTTTTCTTTTTCAAGAAACAAAGAAAGACAGCTGGAAAGTGAATACAAGGAGTGAAACTGTTAAGAAATGGTGGATAAATTAATATTATCAAAGTGCAGTGTATGGCATTCTCAAAGAACTACTACAAGTCTCATTTTTCTAGATAATTCAAATATCTTTAATTGACTGAGGTCATCTGTTTTCTCTTCTCTCAACAGCATGTCCATTTAAATCCTTTTGTAGGACAATGATTTAACAGAGTGAACACTGTGTCAATGCATCTATATGACAGTACTCTGAAATTGTCATGTTTTAAGTTATTCTAATATTCTTCATGAGAATTTGGGTATCTGTAAGGAAAGGGTACAAAGAAGACAAACAGGAATCCAGGACTGTAAGATGTTAAGGAGATGGCAGAAATGCACATAAGCTGGGAACTCCACAGCTGTGCAAAGCCTCCTGAAGAGTCTTCCTGTGGCAGGGCTGTAGCTGCACACCCAGCTGCAGTTTGGGGCCAGGCCTCAGGCTTGCTGGGAGCACTGTGCCTCTGCAGCACAGAGGTAGGTGCCTGAATCCTCCAACTGAGCATCCTCGATGTGCAGTGTGCTATAGAGCTCCTTAGAGTCAAATGTTGACTTTGTAACCTCCCTATCTCCTTTGTTCGTGAAGCCAGATAAAACAGACTGATGAGGCTGCACAGAGAAATCTATCGGAACCATTGCACACTCCTCATTGTGGTAGAAAAATTGCATCTCAGAGCAGAACCGGTTCCCTCCTGGAGACTCTGGGGTGGAGGATTCTGCTCCACCTGCATCCCTTTAACCCCTGCTTACAGAAAGGAAGAAAAAATATGATGGAGCCATCGTTCCACAGTTTCCACCCTGTCCTATATCCCGTGAGACAGCCATGAGGAGTTTTGGACCAGCTTTGTTCTGCCCCCTCTGCTGTTAGCTCTGGGTCAATCCTATCCCATCTGAGAGAGCCACAACTCACAGCAAACGTGTACCCAGAGAAGCCCCAACACAGCTCCAAGGCTCCTTTCCATGGATCTTTCCAAACTGCTGAGGTTTCTTCACCCAGATTCAGACAGTGTCTAACTTGTAGGCAGCAGGCTTTCTCTCATTCACCAGGCAGCAATAAAATCTGAGCTCTTTCATCTTGATGGAAAACCACGAACACAGGAGCCCAATGAGGCCTCACAATAACTGCCCCAGAGCTGTGGTCTGTTGGGTGTTTTTTTGGGGGGGTGTTTGTTTGTTTGTTGTAACAGTTGAAGCAACAGACATTTGAGGGAAATTGTGAGGAGAGAATGATGTATCAGGAAAGAGTGGCAGTCTCTGTATATCACAGAGCATAGAGGGATAGAGAGACCAAGCCATTTCTTAAATTCCATAATTGGACACAATTTGAGAAATAAGTTGTATGAAAACTCTTTAAAGGAATGCAATGTCTGCTAGGAGTAAGTACACTCTCTTGAAATCAGCAGGTCACCATCTGCAAACGAATGAATCCATTGACATTTCCACCTGTTAAAACGATCAGGTTATGCAAACAAGATTCACCCTGAGACAATTTCTAGCTCTGTCCTCCTTCTCCAGTACCTTCTCAGCACCCTGCAGACCCACCCACTATTGGTCAAGTTCAGTGTTGTTCTCTATATTTTCTTCTTCTGTTTTTGTGCCTTATTAGTTCTCCTCCTGTCTTGTTCCTGCTAGTCTGAGAGGAGATAATGAAATGTTTGGCTATCACAGGTATTGGAATAATACCTGGATCAGTGAACTCCGGGGATTTTCATCATAAAAATTTAAAACTTGAATAGAGTTAGACGATTTCTACTGAGCGTAAGGCCTCATGTTGACTAGGAAAGTTCTATTTCCTTATCTGTCTTCAAGGAATCATCCTCACAGTGGATGTCCAGGCTCCTCTAGCTTTATGGTTCCACAGAATAGTAAAGCTAACGACCAAAAATAATCGTTGCTATCTGTGACTGACAGCCTCAGATGTTCTCTATTCTCTTTAACCCTTTCATAACTTCAGAAAATCATTTATGGAAAGCCTGCAGTGCCGCCTAGTGGACTAATACCATCAACAAAAGTGACTTCAGGCCACCACACACACACAAAAAAAACTCCCTTTACTCCTTTAGCTCCTGATGGAGGAAATTCAAAATGTTCCACATGGCAGTCAACATGGAGTGAGGGTTAAATATGAATCACTTAAAAGTGATGGAAAGACCCTGTCTGAAAGAGGGTGGCAGCACTCCAGCTCTGGAGCCTTCAACTGTAGAGAAAGCTGGCTGAGTAATACCCATTCTCACATCAGTTCTACACATCCTGACATCCAAGGTGATGAGACCATCTGTTTTAGGTCTGGATGCCTTGTCTTCCAAGCTGTGATAGTTGATAACCTGGAATTGTGAGTTACGAGAAATCCTTTCTGCCAAAGTTGTTTCTTATTGGGGTATTTTGTCTCAGCAAGAGAAAAGAACCAAATAGACACTGGTGCCAAGGAACTAGGGTCATGACCATATGATGGCTTTTACATCTTTTGACTATTTTTTGAAAGCATTTGGTATATTTTACTAGAAATTTTATTAAATAATGGAAGCAAAGCTTATGACTATTCTCGTGAGATCATGGAGATAAGTGTGCAAAGAAAGATGCAGAAGTGGAGGCCTTGATCCGTTAGTTTTAGAGAGGAATAAGAACTCTATTGGGAGCCATTTAAACTGGCATTAGATGCAGGGAAGGAGGGGAACAACTGACTTGCCAGTTCCTGCTCTTTCATGCTAATACAACGCCTGCTCATTCACATGCATGTGCAAATGCCCACACACTGGTAGACATTCTAATTCATGAAGAAACTTATGACAACAATGACATAAGAGGCTGTCTCTTCCTTAATTCTTAAACTTAAACCAAGACTAATACAATGTTATCCATGCATAAGTGTAGATAATGGTTTTGTTTTATCTTTTCACATATGGAAGACATGTAATTGAGCAGTAGCTGGAACAGGAAGCTGAGAGATCACATCTTTCCCCACAGCATGGAACAGAGAGGGAGAATTGGAGTGCAGTGAGGTTATAACTCTCAAAGCCCAGACCAGGGATTGACTTCCTCAGCAAGGCTACACCTCCTTAAAGTCTCCCAAACAGTGCTATCAGTTGTGGACCAAGTGTTCAATAATGAGAATATGAGAAACATTCTCATTCAAACTACCACAGACCTATAATAACATATTCAATGTTCAGATTGGAAACTTATCCTGTATTCTTTCCAAAATGCCAGAATTTTACAATAAAAAGCTGAGTAAATTTTTATTCTATAACAATTTATTCTTCCTCAATGCCTTTTCAATTTGTCTTTATTTTTTTAAATTCCATACATATCCACAATGAAATAGCATATTTTCCCTCCAGTTTCCCACACCTAATGTTCCCATATATATCCTGCCTTCCTCTCTGTTGTGGATCATTAAAGATGTGTTACATTTGATTGTGCTGTGGAACATTTGTTTAATGATGCAAAGATATATTGCATTCTTTCTGTTACATTAGTTTAGCTCTGTGAAGCTGTGTTACTTTGCCTGTCTAAAACACTTGATTGTCTAACAAAGAACTGAATGGTCAATAGCTAGGCAGAAGAGAGGAATAAATGAGGCTAGCAAGCAGAGAGAATAAGTAGGGGAGGAGATGAAGAACAAGGAACAGGAAAGTGAAGCAGGAGTAGAGGATACAAGGAGACAGCCAATCAGCTGCACAGCAAGTCATAGAGTAAGAAATAAAAAAAAGAAAAGATAGACAGAAATAGAGAAAGGTGGAAATCCAGAGGCAAAATGTCAATAGGATAATTTTAGGAAAGCTGACAAGAAATAAGCCAGGCTAAGGTCAAGCATTTATAAGACTCCATGTGTTTATCTGGTATTTGAGTAATGTGCCCTGGAAGAATAAAATGAAAAAAAATACATCTCACCAAACTTCGTCTATTTTTTTTTGGTTTTGGTTTTTTGAGACAGGGTTTCCCTGTAGCTTTGGAGGCTGTCCTGGAACTAGCTCTTGTAGACCAGGCTGGTCTCGAACACACAGAGATCCACCTGCTTCTACCTCCTGAGGCTCTGGATTAAAGGCATGTGCCTCCACTGCATGGCTCAAATTTTGTCTTTTTTTTAACCTACTAAGTCCAGTTAGATTTTTACCCATATTACCAGGGGTGGGAGCATCCACTGATTCATAGAAAACTCAGCAGTGGCTATTAATTAATTATCAGTTAATTAATATAAATTAATTAATTAAGAATAATTATCTCATGTTGGGCCCTAGCCCCTACAAGGTCTCTAAGTTGTTTGTCAGCTGACAGCCACAGGTGCATCCTGTTTTCTAGTCCTGACTTACTGCCCCCACATTGCCCCAGTGACATCAACATCTAGCACGAGGACCACATGCTCTCTTCCACTAGGGGTTTTTCTACTATGTTGTAAGACTATATATAAGACAGCTCCCTCCTACAAGAGAGAGACCTCTTAGCTCTTGCAAAATAAAGACACTTCTTAGTACAAACAGCTGGACATCTGGTCTTTCTTTTACTGATACCCTGGAGTTGCTTGTAGCACAGGTGCTGCAATCTCATGGAACTGGAGAGATGGCTCAGCAGGTAGAGCACTGGCTGCTCTTCCAGAGAACTTGGGTTCAATACCCAGAATTTACATGGCATCTCATAGCTGTGTGTAACATCATTTCAAGGAATCTGAAACCCATACACAGACATACATGCAGGTAAAACACTAATGTATATAAAGTTTAAAAAATTAAAAATGAATGATTATTCATCCCTTTGTATCTATCTCCCATAGTAAAATATAATGTCTTACTTTGGAGTATATCAAATCTTTCTTCTGTAGTTTGGAAATATTTGTTCAGAGTCTACACTTCCTTTTTTAAAATATTACATACCATTCCTAGTCCTCTTCCCTCTCCACTCACTCTCCCCCAACTTCCCCCCACCCCACCCCCATATGATCCTCAGAGAGAATAAGGTGTGCCATGGGGAATCAATGAGTCTGTCCCATCACCACAATGAAGCAGGACCAAGTCCCTCTCCCAGTGTCTAGCTTGAGCAAGATATTTTTCCATAAGAAATGGGCTCCAAAAAGGCAGTTCAGGCACTAGGGATAGATCCTGATTCCACTGCCAGTGGCCCCACAAGCTGCTCAAGCCATTCACTGTCACCTGTATTGAGGGTAGCCTAGTTTGGTTTTATGCAGGTTACCCAGCTGTCAGTCTGGAGTCAGTGAGTTCCCACTAGCTCGGTTCCCCATCCTGGCCTTGATCCCTTTGCTCATCTTATCACTCCTCACTCTCATCATTTGGCAGATTCTCCACTTCTAAACACTGAAAATGCATAGACAACCCTAATTTTGCTCCATCCTTTCAGTAAGTGTGTCTGTGACCAAGAAGAAACAAAATACTGAATCCCTCCTATCCAGGTTTTTCTGAACCCATAGACTGCGTAAACAATGTCCTACATAAACAGTGTTCTAACACAGACCACTGTTTTACAATAGTGTTAAGTTTTGATGCCGTTTCATGTGTGTTAATATAACATCTGTTGCAGGAACTTACTACTTCAGACATTTTTCCTGGACTTGGGCACAAATCAGGTGAAATCCACAGTGCCAAGGAACCAGAGAAGAGGCTGATAATAAGATCTGCAGTTTCTTCACACCTTCTCAGATACATGTACCTATAGCCTGTCAGTGTGTGTTTAAGAGTCCACCTATTGGGGCCTTTGTTCTCCAGAACAAATCCCAGTGATTTTTAGAACACCTTGAGGTACCTTCTGTACCTGGAGTCATTCTCTGCTCTTGTTTCCTGGCTGGGTTGAAAACCTCAATGTCTTTTGCTTATGCTTCCCACACCTCCATGACTCCCTCACTGCCTATACACCAGTATGACAGGAATTGAGTCTTACACAGAGCTTACTACATAAGCACAAACCTTCTTTTGATCTCTCTGATCAGGTAAGTTTCTTGGTGATGTTTCAGCCAGTTCTCACACTCTGAACTCTGATCTTTCCTTTGCCCCATCACACATGTAATTGTCTAATTTGGGATTGTGGTTATAGCTCGGAGAATCAATGCTATGAGAGCTATAACTAGAACAGGTTAGAATAACAACTTTCTCAAGATACTTTTGATGATGCCGTTCTTCCCTTTGCAGGTCTGTTTTGACAGTGCATTCCAGATATGGAATCAAAATATCTTGAGGGACTAAGGAAAAAGAAGTTATTACTAACTCTAAGAGAGATATGTTAATGTATGAAAATATTTTACATGTACTGATGCATGACAAAATCAGAACCACTGAATGAACTTCAGGGAAAAGCTTCAGAGAGTACCAAGGTGAATATGCTAATTGAAGGAACCTTTTCAACACTGCAATTTAATAATTAATAAATGGAGACACTTATTGTGAGCACAAACCTGTAAACACAGAACTAGGGATGGTGAAACAGGAAGATCATGAATTTTAAGCCAGCTTAGTCTCCAAAATAAAATCCTGTCTCAAAAATAAATAAATTAATGAAAATTAATACAATGAAAAGTCAATGAGTGATACAGTTAATTGGGCAAAGAAACAAACCACAAATGAGAGAAAATCTTGTGAGCTATTCGTATAACAGAGGACTGAACAATTAAACAACAAATCACCAAAAAATGAGCCATGAAACTGAACAGAGAGTTCAAAAGAAGAAATACAAGTAGACAGTAAGTGAAACATTGAACATTCTTAGTCACCAGTGAAATGAAGGTAAACTAATTTGACACTTCACTTCAACCATTCAGAATAGCTATTATCAAGTAATCAAATGACATCAAATGCTGGTGAAGATGTTGGGAAATAGGGAGGCTTCATTCACCCTGGGTGGAAGCACAAACTGATGTAACAACTATGGAAATCAGGGTGAAGCATTCTCAATGTGTGTGCACGTGCGTACACACGTGTGTGAGTGTGAGTGTGTGTGTGTATTAGGAAAATGTCAAAAGAACAATACACCTGGTAAACAGTACATTGTGGAACTGTGAGAGAGGCTCCAGGAGAAAAGGTAGAGGGCCTCTTATTTCAATTTCAGGTGCATGTTGTTCATTGGATTGTTCTTGGACAAGATTTCATGTCTCTTGTGTGAAACACTTACATCCAATTTTAAACATATTTAGAAGATCAGAAACGCAAAGGGGGACATAACAATAGACACTGAAGAAATCCAGAGAACCATCAGGTTATATTTCAAAAACCTGTATTTCACAAATTTGGAAAATGTAAAAGGGCTGGACAATTTTCTGTATAGGTACCACATAAAAAATAAAATAAAGACCAGATAACCAATTTAAACAGATGTGAAACGGAAGCAGTCCCAACCAAAAAAAAAACCCAGGGCCAGATGACTTCAGCACACAATTCTACTAGAATTTCGAAGAAGAACTAATACCAATACTCCTCAAATTGTTCCACATAAGAGAAACAGAATGAACATTGCCAAACTCCTTCCACGAGGCTACTACAGTGGGTTTAGGTGCAGGCTGCAGGTGCCTGGGGAGTACTGTGTGCTCACTGCACACAGGTAGACTGATGAGTCACTGGGCTGGGAGTCTCTGATGTGCAGGGAAACATGCAGGCTGGCTTTATTGAGATGAACTGTGGATCTGCCTTCTTCGGTTTTACCATTGGAGATGAGGGACATCAGAACCTTGGGGCTTTTCCTGGGATGCTGTCTGTGCCACCAGAAGTACTGAGAATTTTCTTTTTCTTTCTTTCTTTCTTTTTTTTTTAACGAGACAGGGTTTCTCTGTATTGTTTTTTGAGGCTGTCGGTCCAGCCCGGCCTCGAACTCACAGAGATCTGCCTGCCTCTGCCTCCCGAGTGCTGGGATTAAAGGCCTGTGCCACCACCGCCCAGGGGTACTGAGAATTTTGATCACTGGGAGTGCAGTTGAGAGAGACAACGGCTCCCTCTTGGACACTGAGGGATTCTGGGGTCTGCTGCATCTTCTGCTGGCTGCTCATCCCTGTGCAGAAAATCCAAGGTCAGACACACACAGGACTGAATACATGTGGATGCAGAAACCCCAGAATGACTTTTCCATGGGCCTCTCACTTCCTAACTAGAGATTAGAAACATCTTTGTTTCTACCATTAGCCTGAGTGAGCAACAACTTTACATACCGCACCTGTATCCCACAGAAATTCCCAAACTTACAGTTTAACTGGAGCCCCATGATCATGAGGGAAACACCCAAGGATTTCAGTCTCTTGCTCCCTCTTCTCTGAGGATCCAGGTTCTCAACTCTAAACTTACAAAGTCACTTTCCAAAGTTTCCACATCTCCTGCTTTAGGAAAGCTGAAACCAAGCTTGGTTAGCAATCACAATAGTGACTCTTTCACCACCTCAGCAGCACCAAGCCTGTCCTACAACCCTTTCTCTACCCCTTCTCCTTCTCTTGCCCTCCCCTCTTTGCCCTTTTCTCCCACTTGAGAACTTTGCTCAGGATCCTCAGAAAACACTGTCACCTTGTGGGCTCATGATAGTGAACAACGAAATACTCAAACTGAAAACTCTTCTAACCAAACTATTAAAAGCTAAAGCACTCGGGAGTTCAGTAGGTGTTTTTATGAGGCATGTGCTCTAGGGTGGGGGTGGGGATGGGTAGGTGGTGAGGTGAGTATGCTTGTGCACACTCAGCACATGTTGACTTCTGCAATAGGACTCACACACAGGCAGTCACCTGCACTGAAAAATCACCTATGGAAATGTCTACAGGGACATCTATGTGAACTTCTTTCATACAGCATAACTCTAACCATTGTCACTGGAGTTGAAACAAGGGAATGTGAGCTTAATGCCTGCCTGAGACATACAGAGAGACCTTATCTGAAAAAAATCTAAAGGAGGAGACACATAGCACTTTCCTGCATCACTCTGAACCTGAAACAAAGCAGCACGTGTGTGGCTGCCAGGTAAAGGGAGTAAAATGAAGAGTGGGAGTCCCAGAGTAAACAACAGAGCCAGATGAAATCCAAAACCAGTAAACTTTAAAATTCTAAAAGAAACTAAAGATCCTAACATTGACTGCTGACAACAGAAAGGGGGGAGGAGAGTCCCCTTGGTGGGGCTTTAAACAAAAGAGAAAATAAATGTCTCAATGAGATCCACAAATGTACAAATAGACACTGTAAAGATACAACTTAAGAATATAGATCTGTGATACATAGCTAGCAGGACCAGGAAAATATCCACTTACAAGCTTGTTCACTGGGGTCATGGTGAAGATTCTTCTTTTAAAAGGTTTTACATTAATATCCAACCTCAAGACACAGCTTAGTACTTATAGACCAGCACAGCCTGCCAAGTATGCCTGGCCCTCTCTGTACCCTTCCTAAACCCCAGAGCTACAACATACCCACAAACAGGGGCCTAGCTGAGACTGCTGAGTCCCACTTGTAGTTTGTTCAACCTCTGAGTTTCATCCAGGTGACAAATCCTGTCTAGCAACTCAACCTACTGTGTCATCATAAGACATACAACCAAAGAAGTCTAAATGCCCAAGTCTAACCACAAAAACAAACAAGATGAAAGTCAAGGCAATATGTTCCCCATCCCCCAAATCCAGACTATCTAGATGAACCGCAGAACATAAAACTTAAAAGAACAATTGTAAACTTCATTTAAAATTCAAGGGGTTTAAAGATGATACAAACAAAAAGTTCCATGACATTAAATTAAATTATTAAATGAAATAAATGCTTCAGTAGTGTCCAAGAAAGCAAAAGGCTAAATGAAATGATGAGCACAATCTAGGATTTTAAAACTGAATGCAATAGAGATATAGAAATACAGAAAACAACTCAAGCTGAAATGAAGATGGGAGGAAGGGAGAGGAGGCTGGGAGTCCAGGGAAGCGGCGGTTCTTCCAGCAGCATCAGGTAAACAGGCCGGCTTCCCGGCCTGTGCCCCAGTGCCTGCAGATCGCCTGGGACCTGCACAGAGCTCCCAATCCCGGCGGGAGCCAAGCACCCCAGACTCCGGATCTTTGCTCACACCAACGAGACAAGGAAAGGAGAGGAGGCTGGGAGTCCAGGGAAGCGGCGGTTCTTCCAGCAGCATCAGGTAAACAGGCCGGCTTCCCGGCCTGTGCTCCAGTGCCTGAAGATCCCCTGGGACCCGAACAGAGCTCCCAATCCCGGCGGGAGCCAAGCACCCCAGACTCCGGATCTTCGCTCACTCCAACGAGACCAGGAAGGAAGAGGAGGCTGGGAGTCCAGGGGAGTAGCTGTTCTGGATCAAGTACAACAGGACACAGAATAGGGTCCAGGGGACCAGGTAAGAGGATAAGCGCCCCAGATTCCTGTCCTTCTTCTCCACCCACGGGACCAGCATTTGGACAAGGAATAGAAGAACCACCAGATTATTGGACTTGCTAGCACCCACCAAAAGGGAAGTCTGGTACCCAAACCAGTAAGGGGGCTCTTTCTGCACCCACTAGAAGAAGAGATGGGAAAGAGACAATACAAAAACACAGTCAGCAACAGAAAAACAAATATGACACCGCCAGATTCTAGAGACTCCACACCAGCAAGACCCCAACATTCCAATGCGGACGAAGCAGAAGAGAACGACCTTAAAAGCACTTTCAAGAAAATGATAGAGGCCCTAAAAGAGGATATTGGAAAATCCCTCAAAGAAATGGAAGAAAAAACAAACCAAAAAATGCAAGAAATGGAAGAAAAAACAAACCAAAAAATACAAGAATTGGAAGAAAAAACAAACCAAAAAAGGCAGGAAATGGAAGAAGAAATGAAGCAAAAAATGCAAGAAATGGAAGAAAAAACAAAGCAAAAAATGCAAGAATTGGAAGAAGAATCATACCAAAAAAGGCAGGAAATGGAAGAAGAAACAAAGCAAAAAATGAAAGAAATGGTAGAAAAAACAAAGCAAAAAATGAAAAAAATGGAAGAAGAAACAAACCAACAAAGGCAGGAAATGGAAGAAGAAACAAAGCACAAAATGCGAGAAATGGAACAAAAAACAAACCAAAAAATGCAAGAAATGGAAGAAAGAACAAACCAAAAAATTCATAAAAGGCAACAAATGGACGAACAGATAAAAGGAAAATTGCAAGAAGCAATGCAAACACTGCAAGGGTTGAAAACTGAAATAGAGTCATTAAAAAAAAACACAATCTGAAGAAAGGCAGAAAATAGAAAAGCTTGACAAACAGACAGGCACTACCAATACAAGCATTACCAACAGAATAGAAGAGATGGAAGAGAGAATCTCAAGTGTTGAAGATACGCTAGGAGAAATGGATTTGTCAACCAAAGAAAACCTTAAATCCAACAAATCCTTAACACAAAACATCCAGGAAATTTGGGACACCATGAAAAGACCAAACCTAAGAATAATAGGTATAGAAGAAGGAGAAGAAATCCAGCTCAAAGGGGCAGAAGGCATATTCAACAAAATCATAGAAGAAAACTTTCCCAACCTTAAGAAAGACATGCCAATGAAGGTACAAGAAGCCTACAGAACACCAAATAGAGTGGACCACAAAAAAAATCCCCTAGCCACATAATAATCAAGACCCCAAACATACAGAATAAAGAAAGAATATTAAGAGCAGCTAAGGAAAAAGGTCAAGTAACATATAAAGGCAGACCTATCAGAATTACACCTGATTTCTCCATGGAAACTCTGAAAGCCAGAAGGTCCTGGATAGATATTCTACCTACACTAAGAGAACACGGATGCCAGCCCAGACTACTGTACCCGGCAAAGCTCTCAATCACTATAGACGGATAAAACAAGTTATTCCATGACAAAACTAGATTCAAGCAATATGTGTCCACTAACCCAGCCCTACAGAAAATTTTGGAAGGAAAACTCCAACCTAAGGAAGCTAACTACAACCAGAAAAACATAAGCATTAGAGAATCTCTCTCTACCAACAGCAAAAAGAACAAAGGGGTGAAATTCCACACATAATTCCACCAACAACAACCATCGCAAATTGAAGAAGGATGAGCAATCATTGGTCATTAATATCCTTCAATATTAATGGCCTTAACTCACCCATAAAAAGACACAGACTAGCAGATTGGATTCGAAGACAGAACCCTTCCTTCTGCTGCATACAGGAAACACACCTTACCCTTAAAGAGAGACATTACCTGAGAATTAAAGGTTGGGAAAAAATTTTCAATCGGATGGACCCAAGAAACAAGCCGGGGTAGCAATCCTAATATCTAACAAACTAGACTTTAAAATAAAATCAATCAAAAGAGATGAAGGAGGTCATTACATACTCATCACAGGTGAAACCCACCAAGAGGAAGTGTCTATTCTGAACATCTATGCCCCAAATACAAAGGCTTCCACATTCGTTAAAGAAACATTATTAGAACTTAAATCTCATCTAAAGCCCCACACAGTTATAGTGGGAGATTTCAACACACCACTCTCACCACTAGACAGGCATACCAAACAGAAACTCAACAAAGAAGCAAAAGGGCTAATAGAAGTAATGACCCAACTGGGATTAACAGAAATCTATAGAACATTTCATCCACATAAAAAAGAATATACCTTCTTCTCAGCACCACATGGAACCTTCTCAAAAATCGACCACATACTTGGCAACATATCAAACCTCAGCAGCTACAAAAAAATTGGAATAACTCCATGCATCTTATCAGACCACCATGCTTTAAAATTAGAATTCAACAACAACACAAATTGCAGAAAACCTACAAACTCATGGAAATTGAATAATGCTCAACTGCACCATCCCTGGGTCAAAGAGGAAATAAAAAATGAAATTAAAGACTTCCTCGAATTCAATGAGAATGAAGACACAACATACCCAAACCTATGGGACACTTTGAAAGCAGTGCTACCGGGGAAATTCATATTGCTAAATGCTCACATGAAGAAACAGGAGAACAGTTATACCAGAGAATTAACATCACAGCTGAAAGCTCTAGAACACAAAGAAGCACACTCCCCAGGAGGAGTAGACGCCAGGAAATAATCAAATTGAGGGCTGAAATTAATAAAGTAGAAACCAGGAAAACAATACAAAGAATCAACGCAACGAAGAGTTGGTTCTTTGAGAAAATCAACAAGATACACAAACTTTGTCCAAACTTACCAAACAGCAGAGTGTGAACACGCAAATTAACAAAATTAGAAATGAAAAGGGGGACATAACAACAGACTCTGAGGAAATCCAGAGAATCATTAGGTCATACTTTGAAAACCTGTACTCCACAAAATTCGAAAATTTAAAGGAAATGGATGACTTCCTGGACAGCTATCAATTGCCAAAACTAAATCAAGAACAGATAAGCAATTTAAATAGACCTATAACCACTATGGAAATAGAAGCTGTCATCAAAAGTCTCCCAACCAAAAAAAGCCCAGGTCCAGATGGCCTCAGTGCAGAATTCTACCAGAAATTCAAAGAACAGCTTATACCAATTCTTCTCAAAGTGTTCCACACAATAGAAGCAGAAGGTTCTTTGCCAAACTCTTTCTATGAGGCGTCAATAACCTTGATCCCCAAGCCACACAAAGATACAACTAAGAAAGAGAACTTCAGACCAATATCCCTCATGAACATTGATGCAAAAATACTCAATAAAATACTGGCAAATCGGATCCAAGAACACATCAAAACAATCATTCACCACGATCAAGTAGGTTTCATCCCAGGAATGCAGGGATGGTTCAACATACGAAAATCCATCAACGTAATAAACCATATAAACAAGCTGAAAAACAAAAATCACATGATCATCTCACTAGATGCTGAAAAAGCCTTTGACAAAATCTAACACCCCTTCATGATAAACGTCTTGGAGAGATCTGGGATAACAGGGACATACTTAAACATAATAAAAGCTATATACAGTAAACCAACAGCCAACATCAAACTAAATGGACAGAAACTCAACGCAATTCCTCTAAAATCAGGAACAAAACAAGGCTGTCCACTCTCTCCATACCTTTTCAACATGGTACTTGAAGTTCTAGCTATTGCCATACGACAACAAAGGGGGATCACGGGGATACAAATTGGGAAGGAAGAGGTCAAACTTTCACTGTTTGCAGACGATATGATAGTTTACATCAATGACACAAAGAACTCTACCAGGGAACTCTTACAGCTGATTAACACCTTCAGCAAAGTGGCAGGCTACAAGATCAACTCAAGAAAGTCAGTAGCCCTACTATATACAGATGATAAAAGGGCTGAAAGAGAAATCAGAGAAACATCACCCTTTACAATTGCCACAAACAACATAAAATACCTTGGGGTAACGCTAACCAAACAAGTGAAAGACCTGTATCGTAAGAACTTTGAATCTTTAAAGAAAGAAATTAAAGAAGCCCTCAGAAAATGGAAAGATCTCCCATGCTCTTGGATAGGTAGGATCAATGTAGTAAAAATGGCAATCCTGCCAAAAGCAATCCACAGATTCAATGCAATCCCCATTAAAATCCCACCACAGTTCATCACGGACCTTGAAAGAACAATAATCAATTTTGTATGGAAAAACAAAAGACCCAGGATAGCCAAAACAACCCTGTTCAACAAGGCAACGTCCGGAAGCATCACCATCCCTGACCTCAAGCTCTATTACAGAGCTATAATCCTGAAAACAGCTTGGTATTGGCACAAAAATAGACAGGTAGACCAAGGGAATTGAATTGAAAACCCGGGTATTAACCCACACACGTACGAACATCTGATCTTTGACAAAGAAGCTAAAAATATACAATGGAATAAAGAAAGCATCTTCAACAAATGGTGCTGGCATAATTGGAGACTGGCATGTAGAAGAATGCAGATCGATCCATGTCTATCGCCATGCACAAAACTTAAGTCCAAATGGATCAAAGACCTCAACATAAATCCAGCCACACTGAACCTCTTAGAAGAGAAAGTGGGTGGTACCCTTGAACGAATTGGTACAGGAGACAGCTTCCTGAACATAACACCAGTAGCACAGGCAGTAAGATCAACAATCAATAAATGGGACCTACTGAAACTGAGAAGCTTCTGTAAGGCAAAGGACACAGTCAGCAAGACAAAAAGGCAGCCCACAGAATGGGAAAAAATATTCACTAATCCCACATCTGACAGAGGGTTGATCTCCAAAATTTACAAAGAACTCAAGAAGCAAGTCTCCAAAACACCAAAGGACCCTATTAAAAAGTGGGCTGCAGAACTAAATAGAGAGTTTTCAATAGAGGAGTCTAAAATGGCTGAGAGGCACTTGAGAAAGTGCTCAACATCCTTAGCCATCCGGGAAATGCAAATCAAAACAACTCTCAGATACCATCTCACCCCTGTCAGAATGGCTAAAATCAAAAACACCAATGACAATTTATGCTGGAGAGGATGTGGTGAAAGGGGGACACTCCTCCATTGCTGGTGGGAGTGCCAACTGGTCCAGCCACTTTGGAAATCAGTGTGGAGATTCCTCAGAAAAATGGGAATAAACCTACCACAAGACCCAGCAACTCCACTCTTAGGCATATATCCAAAAGATGCCCATTCATACAACAAAGATGTCTGTTCCACTATGTTCATAGCAGCTTTATTTGTAATTGCCAGAACGTGGAAGCAACCTAGATGTCCCTCACCTGAAGAGTGGATAGAGAAAATGTGGTACATCTACACAATGGAGTACTATTCAGCAGAAAAAAATAATGGAATCATGAGATTCGCAGGCAAATGGATGACACTAGAAGAAACCATCCTGAGTGAGGTAACCCAGTCACAAAAAGAGAAACATGGCATGTACTCTCTCATATATGGATTTTAGACATAGATCTGGGGAGTGCCAGCCTACAATCCTATGGCCAGAGAGTCTGGGAAACAGAAACTTTATTTAGTGGCTGATCGAAGAAGAGGCAGACTCCCTTGGTTAAGTACTGAGCTGAACTCAAGAAAGCCAGTAACAGAGAGGGAGGACTGATGATCAAAGGGATTAAGACTGGGCTGGTCTAACCCCCAGAAACAGCTGACCAGACAAAGGTTAACTCTTGAATCCCAGGCATTAGCCTGGGAAGCCAACATGGGACTGATCAAGACCCCCTGAATCTGGGTGTCAGTGAAGAGGCCTAGGGATTCTATTGAGCCTTGGGCAGCAGATCAGTACCCATCCCAAGTATACACACGGACTTTGGACTCCAATAGAACAATGTGAGGTGCACTCTCACCCTGAACTCTTGGGAAAGGGTCTAGGCCCTGCCCTATATGAAATGACACACTATGGACACCCCCATGGAGGGCCTCACCCTCCCTGGAGAAATGAGGGGATAACGGGGGGGAGGGCACGGGAGGAAGGGAGGGAATGGGAGAGGGACCTGGAACTGACTTGTGAAGCAACCTTGATTCTTATCTAAATTTAAACTGGAAAATAAAAAAAAGAAATGAAGATGAAATTACACAGCTTAATAAGCCAATGAGAAAACTCAGAGGGGAAATCTTACAAGTAGAAAGAATCAATAGAAGATATAATATCAGGACCAAAGACAAAGCAAAGACTATTGAAAACATTTTCCAAACATAAGAAAGGAACATGCAAGGATATTAGGACACCAACTGCTTTTCCATATGATCTGGGTTCAATTCCAAGCACCCACATGGTGATTCAAAACCAGTTGTGACCTTTAAATGTTTGTTTTATAGTTACTTGGGTGTATGAATGTATGTCTATGTGTGGTCTGTTTGTGTCCATTATAAATCCAATCCTTGCAGACAAGCAAAATTATCATGCTGCTAAATGTATGACTTTCTCTTGGGTATATCAAATTATAAAAATATTCATATAGGATTAAAATGCAACTATCTAAAGAGTCACAAGACCATGGGTGTCAGTGATTTCGATACTGAGACTACTGGATTTCACACATGAGACAAGTTTGAATGGCAAATATAAAATCATTAGAGCATAGTTTTGAAATAGAATATCATGAATTCCTGAGTGATAGTACACAGAAATTTTGGATTGCTAAACACATGGATGTGATAGAATTAGCTCACATACAAATGAAATGATGGGTACCCTTAACTTCAGATGTTGCTCTGTGCACCTATTCACCAAAGTTATTCATTTTCCACTGTTTAATTAAACTAAGATATCATACTGCATAGTACATGTTTAACATAGACAATAAATATAAATCTTAACTAATTATTAAGCAGTAACTCAACAATATGTTGTAAAGTTTCTGGATAATCTTGGGCCTTATCTTATAAGCTTTTAATATCTATATGTTAGTTTCCAATCTCAAACAATGTGACAACTGCTGTCCTAGAATGTCTGACATAGCAAAAAAAAGGAAGGTGCCACCCACCCAATTCCTGGTGGCAGGTTTGAGGACAGGGGACAGGCTGCAGGTGCCTGGGGATCAGTGTGCATCTGCTGCACAGAAGTGCATAGCAGAGTCCCTAGGCTGAGTGTCTGTGATGTGCAGGGAGAGCTGTTTGTTTTTCTTATCCAATAGAAGTGTGAGTCTCTGGCTCTCCTTTCTTTCCACGTTTGAACGAATGTCAATCATGAACTGAGGATGCTTCCTGGGCTCTTGTTTGTACCAAGGGAAGTAGACTGCAGCAGTGTCTGTGTAAGTGCCAGTTGATGACAGCGCTGGCTCCCTCATGGACACTCAGGGTGAAAGGACACTGCTCCACCTTCTCGCCATGGCTCTCTCCTATGCAGAAATATATTATTATTTTCTTATGGTAAGTAGAGAAAACCTGAATAAAGTCATTCTTCTGACAGCTAAGGACCATCTACTAACACTCTATTCCCTGCTCCCCCATCCACAACTCACTGTCCATCTGCAGCCAGAGGAAAATAAATAAAACATGAGCATGGTTGTCTTCATTCTGCTTTCTGTTTAGATCAACTGGAGGTGCTCAGTCTCTACTCAGCAGAGCATCTAACAAGTTCTGATCAGCCCTTGTGGTAATAACAGTCATACATGCTGAGTGATATGCCCAACTAATAAGAAATCGCTGTGCATTCAGAATTCACTGAGATGGTCTTTCTGTGCATATGCTGAGGGGCACTGCCACCCTGTGGTCAGATTTCTAACTGCAGAAATCTAGTTTGTTTTTCTCTTATTCGTTGAAAAACTTCAGGGAGGCGTAGGTAATCTATGGGGCCTTGGTAGTATTTATCCCTGGCATACAAATGGACTTTGGCTGCCCATCCCACAATGAGGGATGCTCTCTCAACCTGGACTCTTGGGGGAAGGCCTAAGCTCTGCCCTGGATGAAATGACAGACTCTGGGGATCCTCCATGGAGGACCTTCCATTCCCTGGGGTTTGGAGTAGAGATTGGTGGGGAACTGGAGGTCTGGTAGGGAGGGTGGGGGGAAGGAAGGCAGGGAGAGGGAGCTGGGATTGACATGTGAAGCAAGCTTGTTTCTAACTTAAATTTTAAAAAGGAAGAAAAAGAAACTTCAGTAGGAGACCCCAGCCAGCCTGTGCCATCTCTACACCTCCAAGCCTATCTGTACTCACATAAACTGTGCACCAGCTTAAACAGGTGAGTGCACTAGCTTCCTGCTCATCCATGTGAGTACCATAGTGTCAGACATTGCTGGGACACATAACCTGTGAACCAGCCTAACCAGGTGAGTGCTCCAGACCCCCAATAGTCCAACTCATTTTCACATTCCCAGGCTTAGCTGTGGATATACCTCCTGTGCACCAGTCCAGTCAGCTCAGTGCCCCATATCCCAGCCAGTCGGTTCTTCTCCATACCCCTAGAAAGCCTAGTTTGGTTCTTGCAGCCTTCATACCAACCCAGACTGGTAAGTTCCCTGGAACCTCTGTGTGTCATCCCCACACTCCCAGGGATAGCTGGGCTTGAACAGCTTTTGCACCAGCACACAGACAGAAACCTGAGTCACATTCACATACTCTCTTGATAACCACTGAATTAGAATCACTCTCATCCCTGCCATCATGATGAGTATGAATCTCTGTCTAAGGGATTGACCCAACAACTATGCAAACCTCATCTGAAACCAACCAAGCTTGAGCAACAGTGAAACCAGAAATAAAATTCTACTCAACAGAGGCAGGCTATAATAACAGACACAATGAAGGAAGTCTACTTGCCTAGATCATATCACAAACACACGAGCACTTTATTGAAAGGCCAAGATAACCCCACTCTCATGAAGACAAAAAACACCAGTTCTATAAAAAGTTTTCCACAATAAGGATTACCTAAATGAACCCAGCATAAAGAATTTAAAAGACAATCATAAACATAATAATCTGAAGAGACTTAAAGAGGACAATGATACTTGAAGAATCAGGAATTAAACTCCTGAGGGAAGTTCAAGAAAACAAAAACATACAGCTAAAAAATGACCAAGAGAATTCAGGCTTTGGAAACTTAATAAAATAGTTAACAAAACTTAAGTTGGAAAACTCAGTAACACATTTAGCAAGCTCAGGTGAAAGTGTTACAAGTAGAATAGATTAAGTAAAGGATAAAATATCAGGAAGTAAAAATAGAGAAAATGCATCACTTAAAGTTACATTTAAAAATACTAAGAAATTTTAAGATAATGAAACAAAATATACACATTATAATTATAGAAAAAGAAGAACATCAAGTCAGATATTCAACAATGTCAAAGTAGAAAACGTCCCCCAAAATAATGAAAGACACACCGATGTAAATGCCATGTCTGAAAGAAAACGAAAAAATTTCCATGGTATGAATGGTGTAAATTTTTTTCTATGCAACAAATCAGACCTAGCAGCATTTTTTACAGTTGAAGAGAGGATTGAGCATATCAGAGACTGAGGAAAGAAATGCAAAGCCATAAGTTTAAACATACAAAATACTACTTAGAATAAAAGCAACAACAACACAATACCCACAACTAACATACACATTTCAAGAGCATTAAATAGCAATGGTTCTCCAATTAAAATACAGACTGAACAAATGGATAAAAAGCCACAATCTACCTATATGCTGACTACAACAAACACATTTCTGATTCAGCAATAGGCATAATAGTACTTCAAAAAATGGGAACAGGAAGTAAGCAGGAATCACTATTCTGATATCTGACAAAACTGACTTCAAACCAAAATTAATCTGAAGAGATAGAGACACTTCATTTTAACCAAAGGAACAGCTAACCAAGAATATATGAATATCCTAAACATAAATTCACTGAACTCAGGAGCACCAAATTTCATATCAAATCTATTGGACTAAAGTCACAGACTAGCATCATTCCATAACTAGTAGCTGATTTCAATACCCCAACTTTCTACAACAGACAGATTACCTGAGCAGAAAGAATGACATGGTATATCAAATAAACTAACATGTATCACTAGAATATTCCACCCAAACACCAAAGAAGACATATTCTACTCAGGGTTTCATGAGAGTTTCTCTAGAAGAGATCATTTGTGGGACACAAGATGAATCTTTTTTATTAATGTTTTATTTATATATTTATTTTTTCAGTTTAAATTTACATAAGAAAAAAGGTTGCTTCACAAGTCAGTTCCAGGTCCCTCTCCCTTTCCCTCCCCTCCTCCCGTGCCCTCCCCCAAACACCCCCATTATCCCCTCATTTCTCCAGGGAGGGTGAGGCACTCCATGGGGGTGTACATAGTCTGTCATTTCATATAGGGCAGGGCCTAGACCCCTCCCCAAGAGTTCAAGGTGAGAGTGCACCTCACATTGTTGGGTGGGAGTCCAAAGTCCATGTGTATACTCGGGGTGGGTACTGATCTGCTGCCCAAGGCTCAATAGATTACCTAGGCTTCCTCATTGACACTCACATTCAGGGGGTCTTGATCAGTCCATTGCTGGTTTCCCAGGCTGATGCCTGGGATTCAAGAGTTAACCTTTGTCAGGTCAGCTGTATCTGGGGGTTAAACCAGCCCAGTCTTAATCACTTTGGTCATCAGTCCTCCCTCTCTGTTACTGGCTTTCTTGAGTTCAGCTTAGTACTTAACCGAGGGAGTCTGCCTCTTCTTCGATCAGCCACTCAATGAAGTTTCTGTTTCTCAGACTCTCTGGCCATGGGATTGTAGGCTGGCACTCCCCAGGTCTATGTCTAAAATCCATATATGAAAGAGTACATGCCATGTTTCTCTTTTTGTGACTGGGTTACCTCACTCAGGATGGTTTCTTCCAGTGTCATCCACTTGCCAGCAAATCTCAGGATTTCATTGTTTTTTTCTGCTGAATAGTACTCCATTGTGTAGATGTACCACATTTTCTCTATCCACTCTTCGGTTGAGGGACATCTAGGTTGCTTCCAAGTTCTGGCTATTACAAATAATGCTGCTATGAACATAGTGGAACAGACATCTTTGGTGTATGCATGGGCGTCTTTTGGATATATGCCTAAGAGTGGAGTTGCTGGGTCTTGTGGTAGGTTTATTCCCATATTTCTGAGGAATCTCTATACTGATTTCCAAAGTGGCTGAAACAGTTGGCACTCCCACCAGCAAGGGAGGAGTGTCCCCCTTTCACCACATCCTCTCCAGCATAAATTGTCATTGGTGTTTTTGATTTTAGCCATTCTGACAGGAGTGAGATGGTATCTCAGAGTTGTTTTGATTTGCATTTTCTGGAATGCTAAGGATGTTGAGCACTTTTTCAAGTGCCTCTCAGCCATTTTAGACTCCTCTATTGATAACTCTCTATTTAGTTCTGCAGCCCACTTTTTAATTGGATCCTTTGCTGTTTTGGAGACTTGCCTCTTGAGTTCTTTGTAAATTATGGAGATCAACCCTCTGTCAGATTTTGGATTAGTGAATATTTTTTCCCATTCTGTGGGCTGCCTTTTTATCTTGCTGACTGTGTCCATTGCCTTACAGAAGCTTCTCAGTTTCAGGAGGTCCCATTTATTAATTGTTGATCTCACTGTCTGTGCTACTGGTGTTATGTTCAGGAAGCTGTCTCCTGTACCAATTCGTTCAAGGGTACCACCCACTTTCTCTTCTAAGAGGTTCAGTGTGGCTGGATTTATGTTGAGGTCTTTGATCCATTTGGACCTAAGTTTTGTCCATGGCAATAGACATGGATCTATCTGCAGTCTTCTACATGCCAATATCTAGTTATGCCAGCACCATTTGTTAAAGATGCTTTCATTATTCCATTGTATATTTTTAGCTTCTTTGTCAAAGAGCAGATGTTCGTACGTGTGTGGGTTAATACCCGGGTTTTCAATTCGATTCCATTGGTCTACCTGTCTATTTTTGTGCCAACACCAAGCTGTTTTCAGGACTATAGCTCTATAATAGAGCTTGAGGTCAGGGATGGTGATGCCTCCGGACGTTGCCTTGTTGAACAGGGTTGTTTTGGCTATCTTGGGTCTTTTGTTTTTCCATACAAAATTGATTATTGTTCTTTGTAGGACTGTGAAGAATTTTGCTGTGATTTTAATGGGGATTGCATTGAATCGTAGATTGCTTTTGGCAGGATTGCCATTTTTACTACATTGATCCTACCTATCCAAGAGCATGGGAGATCATTCCATTTTCTGAGGGCTTCTTTAATTTCTGTCTTGAAAGACTCAATAGTTCTTATGATACAGGTCTTTCACTTGTTTGGTTAGCATTACCCCAATGTATTTTATGTTGTTTGTGGTAATTGTAAAGGGTGATGTTTCTCTGATTTCTTTTTCAGCCCTTTTATCATCTGTATATAGTAGTGCTACTGATTTTCTTGAGTTGATCTTGTAGCCTGCCACTTTGCTGAAGGTGTTAATCAGCTGTAAGAGTTCCCTGGTAGAGTTCTTTGGGTCATTGATGTAAACTATCATATCATCTGCAAACAGTGAAAGTTTGACCTCTTCCTTCCCAATTTGTATCCCCTTGATCCCCCTTTGTTGTCGTATGGCAATAGCTAGAACTTCAAGTACCATGTTGAAAAGGTATGGAGAGAGTGGACAGCCTTGTTTTGTTCCTGATTTTAGAGGAGTTGCATTGAGTTTCAGTCCATTTAGTTTGATATTGGCTGTTTGTTTACTGTATATAGCTTTTATTATGTGTAAGTATGTCCCTGTTATCCCACATCTCTCCAACACCTTTATCGTGAAGGGTTGTTGGATTTTGTCAAAGGCTTTTTCAGCATCTAGTGAGATGATCATGTGATTTTTGTTTTTCAGCTTGTTTATATGGTGGATTACGTTGATGGATTTTTGTATGTTGAACCATCCCTGCATCCCTGGGATGAAACCTACTTGATCGTGGTGAATGATTGTTTTGATGTGTTCTTGGATCCGATTTGCCAGTATTTTATTGAGTATTATTTCATCAATGTTCATGAGGGATATTCGTCTGAAGTTCTCTTTCTTAGTTGTATCTTTGTGTGGCTTGGGGATCATGGTTATTGAAGCCTCATAGAAAGAGTTTGGCAAAGACCCTTTTGCTTCTATTGTGTGGAATACTTTGAGAAGAATTGGTATAAGCTGTTCTTTGAATTTCTGGTAGAATTCTGAACTGAGCCCATCTGGACCTGGACTATTTTTGGTTGGGAGACTTTTGATGACTGCTTGTATTTCCATAGGGGTTATAGGTCTATTTAAATTGCTTACCTGTTCTTGATTTAGTTTTGGCAAGTGATAGCTATCCAGGAAGTCATCCATTTCCTTTAAATTTAAATTTTGTGGAGTACAGGTTTTGAAAGTATGACCTAATGATTCTCTGGATTTCCTCAGAGTCTGTTGTTATGTCCCCCTTTTCATTTCTGATTTTGGTAATTTGCATGTTCACTCTCTGCTGTTTGGTAAGTTTGGACAAAGGTTTGTCTATATTGTTGATTTTCTCAAAGAACCAACTCTTCGTTGCATTGATTCTTTGTATTGTTTTCCTAATTTCTACTTTATTGATTTCAGCCCTCAATTTGATTATTTCCTGGTGTCTACTCCTCCTGGGGGAGTTTGCTTCTGTGTGTTCTAGAGCTTTCAGTTGTGCTGTTAATTCTCTAGTATTACTGTTCTCCAGTTTATTCATGTGGGCACTGAGTGCTATGAACTTCCCCCGTAGCACTGCTTTCAAAGTGTCCCATAGGTTTGGGTATGTTGTGTCTTCATTCTCATTGAATTCGAGGAAGTCTTTAATTTCTTTTTTTTATTTCCTCTTTGACCCAGGGATGGTGCAGTTGAGCATTATTCAATTTCCATGAGTTTGTAGGTTTTCTGAAATTTGTTTTGTTGTTGAATTCTAATTTTAAAGCATGGTGGTCTGATAAGATGCATGGAGTTATTCTAATTTTTTTGTAGCTGCTGAGCTTTGATATGTTGCCAAGTATGTGGTCGATTTTTGAGAAGGTTCCATGTGGTGCTGAGAAGAAGGTATATTCTTTTTGATGTGGATGAAATGTTCTATAGATGTCTGTTAATCCCAGTTGGGTCATTACTTGTATTAGACCCTTTGCTTCTTTGTTGAGTTTCTGTCTGGTATTCCTGTCTAGTGGTGAGAGTGGTGTGTTGAAATCTCCCACTATAACTGTGTGGGGCTTTAGATGAGATTTAAGCTCTAATAATGTTTCTTTTACAAATGTGGATACCTTTGTATTTGGGGCATAGATGTTCAGGATAGACACTTCATCTTGGTGTGTTTTACCTGTGATGAGTATGTAGTGACCTCCTTCATCTCTTTTGATTGATTTTATTTTAAAGTCTAGTTTGTTAGATATTAGGATTGCTACCCCTGCTTGTTTCTTGGGTCCATTTGATTGAAAAATTTTTTCCCAACCTTTAACTCTCAATTATATCTGTCTTTGAAGGTGAGGTCTGTTTCTTGTATGCAGTAGAAGGAAGGGTTCTGTCTTCAAATCCATTCTGCTAGTCTGTGTCTTTTTATGGGTGAGTTAAGGCCATTAATATTGAGGGATATTAATGACCATTGATTGCTCATCCTTCTTCGATTTGCAGTGGTTGGTGGTGGTGGAATTATGTGTGGAATTTCACCCCTTTGTTCTTTTGGCTGTTGGTAGAGAGGGATTCTCTAATGCCTATGTGTTTCTGGTTGTAGTTGGCTTCCTTGGGTTGGAGTTTTCCTTCCAAAATTTTCTGTAGGGATGGGTTAGTGGATACGTATTTCTTGAATCTAGTTTTGTCATGGAATATCTTGTTTTCTCTGTCTATAATGATTGAGAGCTTTGCCGGGTATAGTAGTCTGGGCTGGAATCCATGGTCTCTTAGTGTAGGTAGAATATCTATCCAGGACCTTCTGGCTTTCAGAGTTTCCATGGAGAAATCAGGTGTAATTCTGATAGGTCTGACTTTATATGTTACTTGACCTTTCTCCTTGGCTGCTCTTAACTTTCTTTCTTTATTCTGTATGTTTGGGGTCTTGATTATTATGTGGCGAGGGGATTTTTTTTGTGGTCCACTCTATTTGGTGTTCTGAAGTCTTCTTGTACCTTCATTGACATGTCTTTCTTAAGGTTGGGAAAGTTTTCTTCTATGATTTTGTTGAATAGGTCTTCTGCCCCTTTGAGGTGGATTTCTTCTCCTTCTTCTATACCTAATATTCTTAGGTTTGGTCTTTTCATGGTGTCCCTTATTTTCTGGATGTTTTGTGTGAAGGATTTGTTGGATTTAACCTTTTCTTTGGTTGAAGAATCCATTTCTTCTAGTGTATCTTCAACACTTGAGATTCCCTCTTCCATCTCTTCTATTCTGTTGGTAATGCTTGTATCGGTAGTACCTGACTGTTTGCCCAGCTTTTCTATTTTCTGCCTTTCTTCAGATTGTGTTTTTTTAATGTCTCTATTTCAGTTTTCAACCCTTGCAGTGTTTGCATTGCTTCTTGCAATTTTCCTTTTATCTTTTCATCCATTTGTTGCCTTTTATGAATTTTTTGGTTTGTTCTTTCTTCCATTTCTTGCATTTTTTGGTCTGCTTTTTGTCCCATTTCTTGCATTTTTTCCTTTGTTTCTTCTTCCATTTCCTGCATTTTTTGGTTTGTTTTTCTTCCATTTCTTCATTTCTTTGCATTTTTTGCTTTGTTTTTTTCTACCATTTCTTGCATTTTTTTTGCCATTCTGTTTTGGTTTGTTTTTCTTCCATTTCTTTGAGTGATTTTCCTGTATCCTCTTTTAGGGCCTCTATCATTTTCATGAAAGTGGTTTTAAGGTCATTGTCTTCTGCTTTGTTTGCATTGGAATGTTGGAGTCTTGTTCGTGTGGTGTCTCTAGAATCTGGCGGTGTCTTATTTGTTTTTCTGTTGCTGAGTGTGTTTTTGTATTGCCTCTTTCCCATCTCTTCTTCTAGTGGGTGCAGAAAGAGCCCCTTACTGGTCTGGGGACCAGAGTTCCCTTTTGATGGGTGCTAGCAAGTCTAATAATCTGGTGGTTCTTCTATTCCTTGTCCTCATTCTGGTCCCATGGGTGGAGAAGAAGAACAGGAATCTGGGGCGCTTAGCCTCTTACCTGGTCCCCTGGACCCTATGCTGGGTCCTGTTGTACCTGATCTGGAACAGCTACTTCCCTGGTCTCCCTGGCTCCTCTGGTTTCCTGGTCGCATTGGTGGGAGAGAAGACCTGGAGTCTGGGGTGCTTGCCTCCCCCCGGGATTGGGCGTTCTGTGCAGTTCCCAGGTGATCCGCAGGCACTGGAACACAGGCTGGGAAGCTGGCCTGTTTACCTGATGCTGCCACAGGAACAGCGGCCTCCCTGGACTCCCAGCCTCCTCTGGTTTCCTGGACCACAAGATAAATCTTAACAAATTCAGAAAAACTGAAGTAACTCTGAGCACCATTTCCAAGTACAATGTTCACTCAATAGCAAACTTATCTCTAATAGATACATGAACTCCTAAAGATTAAATTACCCATTACTGAATAATAAATAAGTCAAAGGAGAAATCAAGAAAAAATTCCTGGAATGAAATGAAAATGAAACACAACATTCAGGCGTGCATGCTCACACACACACACACACACACACACACACACACACACACACAAAGAAGCAAGAGAAGGAGGGGGAAGAAAAGGAAAAGAATTAGAATAATAAGTAATCCCTTCCCAGACCCATGAAAGCACACATGGGGGGGTTATAATAATTCTGAGTACCTACATTTTAAAAAGAAATCTGAAAGAATACAAATAAATTATTTAATGATGCAGTACAAATATTTGGAAAAATAAGAACAAATGTAACAGGAACTCAGTATATGGGACAAAATAACAAAAATTAGAGCAGAAATTAATGAAATAGAATTAAAGAAAATATTCAAAAAGAATCAACAAATTCAAGATTTTTTCTTCCAGAATTTAAACAAGATTGACTGAATTTTGTCCCAGTTAATCAAAAGAAATATAGCTGACACAGATTAACACAGAGATAAACAGATACCAAAGAAACTCAGAACATCCTAAGGAAATGCTTTAAAAACTCTTCTGGCTCTGAAGGCTCAGATATGGAAGAATTTCCCCCGAGGAAATAACCAGCCAGAGTAAGAATAAAAGACAGCCTTCTTGAGGAGCCTTGGGGTCTCTGTGTTGTCAATCCCCAACACCCTCCGCATATTCTCGGACACAGGCTGCGCAGCAGGCATGGCATGATTACTAGGCAACAACCCCTCTCTTTAATTACCCTGCCTTACCTAGCCTCCTGCCTAACCACTATGTAATGTGCCTGAGAAATATATAACTTTACAGCTTAATCAGGAAGCCTGTCTTGCTGTCCATTTCTTGTGTTTCCTGTTCCCTCATTTCAGGCTTCTCTGGGCTCGACCTTTGTTGTGCTCTGCTGGCCATGGCATCCAACCATTCATGGCTGGAGTGATCATGAACTCTAAAAGAGAACCTCTCTCTGGCATTTTCCTAAGGCAATAAAATCCCTAACTGCATTATAAATGCTTGTCCTTATGCCCACAAATAAGTGCACCTTATCATAGAAGATTCTTTTTTCAGGAGCAGGAGACCATAAAAGAAAACACCACTGTTTAAGTGCAAAGAACAACCATGTCACAACTAATAATACATGCACAGCATAAGCCCTATAGAGAGCATTGCAGAAAGGCTGGTGCAAGGTTAGAATACATTCAGATAGCATCAAACTTGTACAGCAGAACCATTTCTGCATCACCTCTTGTCTTTCATTTGCTTTTGGAATAACTGACACACTCCATCTCATTGAATTAAAACTAATCTTGCCATGAAATTTAGGCTGGCATCTAACTTATGATTCCTATATTTCAGCATCCCGATGGCTGAGATTACAAGATTATAAGCCAGCATGACCATGACCAGCTTGAGTTCACTTCAATACATCGTACTTGTCTCTGAACAACATTCTCTGAAGACATTGCCTATGCACATACACACTCACAGAGTCTGTGAAAGCATGCATAAGACATGAACAAACTCAAGTCATAAAAAATCCCAGAAGAGGAAGTGGACACAAAGTCCCATCCCTAACCCAGGAGCATTTTTATATGTGCTAGGATCAGGAAAATTTGTTTTCTCAGGTGAAATGACAATAGAAATATTAACCACATTCCAAGGCAGTCCTCAAGTTTAGTAGTAGTTGACCAACAAAAAGCAATTTTGTGTGTATGCTTTTGTTGTTGTTGTTGTTATGCTTTAGTGGGTTTCAATTTGAAAATTTTTAAGAGAACATCAAGTTGGGCTAGTAGGGAGATGGGAGGATCTTGGAGGACTTGAGGGAGGGAAAGAATATAATCAAAATATATTGTATGAAAAATACAAAAAAAATAATAATACTGGTATTGTTCTGTTAGTGTTGGTGCAAAGGTGTATGATAACCGGAGATTTTTCTGGCTTCATCCTGTACAGTTTCACTCACTAGTGTATAAAATGTTGTTTTGTTAGCAACTCCTTTTAAAGTTATCTACTTGGATAATGTCAGGTGCTTCTTAGAAATGTAAACTTCAAAAGAAATATTCCTGTAAAGAGACACTATGACCAAAGTTATAGAAGAAATTTAATTAGGGGATTGCTTTAAATTTCAGAGGATAAGTCGGTTGTCATCATGGCCTGGAGCATGGCAGCTGGCCGTGAAGTAGCTGAGAGATTTCCATACTAATTAGTAGTCAGCAGGCAAAGAAAGAGACTGTGGGTCTGGTGTGTACTTTTTACCTCACAGCCCACCTGCAGTGACATACCTATTCCCACAGTTCCGACAAGGCCATAGATCCCTAACGCTTTCCAAACAGTTCATCAACTGGCAACAAAGCATGCAGATATGGGATCAATTTTCACTCAAACCAATATAATTTAAATGTTACTTAGAATTACCACTCATGCATTTTACCACTGAATCTTCAGTTATAAAGATAATTAATTTAAATGATCCCAATGCAGTTGGAACAGCATGTACAAGACCTACACAAGCCCAACTTACAAAAAATTCCAGCATAAATTAGGTCATGTTGGCACCTGATAGTTACTAGGAGAGTGAAGAATCTGTTTTCTTTAGGGGTGTGGCTCCAGTAGGTCAAACACTCCAGTGAAGGCCACACATCCTAGAGTTATGGACAGCAGAAACTGTACTTGAAGGTTCTGTTTCATTTTGGGAGAAGCTGGGTAGAAGAAGAAGTGGATCTGCTGGGAATTGGTGGTGACCTGAATATGATCAGAGTGCATTATATGAAAGTCTCAAAGAACTAATAAAGTGGGAAAACACCATCCTGCTGTTCATACTTGATTCATTTGAAACTTACCTCTACCTCCCAGGCTGTGGGTATTTGCATTGTAATGAGACCTCAAGCTTTCCATTTTCAGAATGAGAATTTCTAAACTGTAAAAGATTTGGAACAACTGTCCTGGATGTTATGCATTCAGGCCCATTTATTTGCTCTCATTTTTTTACAATTCACTAACAAAGTGGATCATTGCTAATTCTGGAGGTCTACAGAGCACCCAGAGACCATATAAAAGGGCATGGCCTACAATAGGACATATCTCATTCTTTCTGAAAAATCAGAACCTGAAATTGACTGGAACATTACGTCATCTCTTTTCTGTTCTCTGAACAGAAAGTCTCTTTAGATCCTTTCTAGAACAATAATTTGGAGTAGTGAACACTGTGCCAATGGATCTCCCTGACAGTACTCTGAACTTTGTCGCTTGTTCCACTACTCTGCATGAGAATTTGTTCCTAAAAATGGAGATCTGTAAGGAAAGGGCACAATAATGTGACACAGCAATACTGAACAATCAAGTGCTAGTGGAAGACACAGAGATATAGCATAAGCTGGGATCCCCAGAGTTGTGCAAAAACCTCCTTCAGAGTTTCCCTGTGTCAGGGCTGTAGCTGCACACCCAGATGCAGTTTGGGGCCAGGCCTTAGGCTTGCTGGGAGTATTGTGCCTCTGCAGCACAGAGGTAGGTGCCCGAGACCTCCGGGCTTCCCTGATATGCAGGGTGCTATAGTGCTCCTTGGAGTCCAATGCTGACTTTAACCTCCCATTTTCCCTCCCATTTTCCCATTTTCCTTTGTGGCTGCCAAAAACTTGGTGGGATGCATGGAGTGAAGAAAAAACCGGACCTGAAACCATGGAAAGCTGTCAAAACCAGTTCCAGTGAAACATGCTGAACCAGTGTTCCTGACTGCAGAGCCCCTTCCCCTGTCCAGTTTCCAAATTCCCTCAACCCATCCCCACCTCTGCAACCTCACTCTCTTCTAGTATACTAACTCCTCCTCTTATCTGATCCCTGAGAACGGTAGGCCTGTCAAGGATGGCCTTACTACCTGCTAAATTCTGCCCCTATGTTTTACAGTTTAGTTAAATTAGTTCCCCGCCTTAACTATTATTCTAAGCAAGATGTGCTTTTGGGGCTGGGAGCCACAGGAGCAGGCACTAGAATTTCATTCCTTGTGCTCTCTAAAACAAGGAAGAATCTGTTCGGCCCTTAAAAAAGAATGCTGTTTCTATGTTAACAAAACAAGGAGAATCAAAGATAGTATGAAGAAAAACAGAGAGGGTATAGAGAAAAGAAAGAGGGAGCAACAGAAGAGTTGGTATAATAATTGGTTTTCTACTTCTATCTACCTTATTGCCCAATATTTTGGGCCCCCTTTTAGGCTTTATATTGCTCATTTCTTTTGGCCCATGGGCCCTTAGGTGCCTGACAGAATTTATTAAGCAGCAAATAGATAATCATGTTGCAAGGCCTATCCAGATCCACTATCAGAGGCTGGCCATGAAGGAGAGTGGTCCTTATCTGAAGGCTGATGAGAGTAATGGCAAGGAGGAAGGCGAACTTCGCCTGATGTTTCCAGTCTCCACATAGCAGAAGGAGACAAACTCCCCCGGGGCATATAATCTGCACGTGACCCCACTTTACAGCCCCAGCCAGGGGCCTTGGAAGGCCCCTTTAACCATAAAATAAATAACCACCACTATTGATGGTTAGCCTCAGACGGGCTCCCTTCTGACGCTTCCCCCTAAGACAGGAGCTTTGAAGTCTGGCAAAGTAATCCGATGACAGGTAAGGGGTGAAGCCTCTCAGATCGATCCTAAGACAGGCTCCATCATCACTGTGGTTCTCGGGTAACTCATACTCAGGCTGCACCTAAATTTCTGTTTAACCAGAAAGCGGGAGATGTCAGGGACCTCCAGCCATCAGTCAGCTAGGCTGTATCACGTACTCATAGAGAAGACGTGACACTAAGACCACCCTGCCACCCCTTCTGACATAAAGCATATTCCAAGTAACAAGCCTGGGGTTTACAAGTCAGTTAAAGATTAGCTTAATTGGAGAAACTACAAGGTCCTCAGAAGATAGGCCTGAGCATTAGTAAATTGTAATAGATAGGATCGGATCCTGCTGTCAGGTTAACAAGCAACATAGGAATTCTTACCCCTGACCTCTTGCCCTGTAGATTAGGTAGCCAGGCAATGCAGCAGACCACCTCTCCCACTGACCTTTTGCCCCTGCAGCTGCAAGCACATCCTCCACCTTTCCCTCCTCAGTTCTCCTATATAATTCCCCTTGTGATGAAATAAAGTTGTTGCCTTGATCAGAATCCTGTCTTGGCATCCATTCCTGTATCCCCTGTCCTCCATCTTTCTCCTAGGTGTCCACCAGACCCATGTTGAATGTCCTGCGGGTCGGGACAGAGGATGAATCTGTGAACTGCAGGAGGAGAGCTGGAACATCTCCTGGAGACAGGGGTGGGTGATAGTGAAATCCTTGTTCTCTGGGGATCTCTGAAAGGCCTTGGTCTGGAGTAGAAGCCAGGGCCAGGGACCACTGTGCTGTGTCTTTAAACACAGTCTGACCCTTAAGGAAGTGCTCTTGTTGCTCAAGCCTCACCAGTCAACCAGGTTCACTGGGCAAAATCTCCATTCTCAGGTCTCCCAGGACACTTCCTGAAGCCATGCTGCAGGCTTTGTTTCTCAGCAGGACAGCAGCCAGGGGATTGGCTGCACTGTGAGCACTGCTGTAGGGGATGTGAGGGGAGCACAGATGAGCACGGAAGCCACAGCATGGTGAGTGAGGGGATGCTCTCCCAAGATGAGGAGGATAGGATGGGGAGGTGTGGGGGACAGTGTGGAAGGCTCTCCCAGAGTTTCAGTGGAAACCTGAGGCTACAGTCAGTGCTCTGTGAGGTCCCATTTGTTCCTAACCAATCCCCAAACCCTGATGCTGGCCTGTGAATATTTCCCTGTGTGGGCTGCATCTGTGGAAAGGATTTCCATCAGGGAGATTTCTGTAGAAGCATCTTTGTAGTCAACACTAACGTGCTTTTGGTGCACATGGAAGGCAACTTGCCAAACTGAGACAGTCTTCGTTTCTTTAGAGTCTTCTAGAAGTACTAGAGTTCACGTTTAACATTTAGATATAAGATTGATTTGCAGTTAATTTTGTGCATAGTGGAAATGGTATTCTGCTTCTTTATTTTTTTTAACGTTTATTTATTTTGTGTAGTTTTGGAGACTGACCTGGAAATTGCTCTGCACATCAGGCTAAGCCCAAAGTCATAGAGATTTGCCTGCCTCTGCCTCCTTATTGATGGAATTAAAGTCATGGGACATAAAAGAAGCCTGCAAATGGATCACACTCCACTACTAAACTGTGATAGGGAAGAGTAGAATTCTTGATATAAAGGATTTGCCAATTCTTAGGGAATAGTGAGTCCTACAAAATAGAATTGAGCTGAGGGAGAGCTTCCTCTAAAATAACCCAAAGGTGAGAAGTATGCTAACTGTGCCCATTAGAGATTAGGATGCTAAAATTCACATTTATTCTCCAGATATTTGGAGAATAAATATGACTATCCAGATATTTGGCTCCAAACCATGACAAAAGAGAAACCCCTGATGTACAAACAGCCCATAGTCCCATCATCATATCACAGAACAAGGCTGCTGTTTTTTCTTGTTGTTGTTTTTTTTTCTGAGACAGAATTTATGTGTGGCTTTGGAGGCTGTCCTGAAACTAGCTCTTGTAGATCAGGCTGGTCTCTACCTCACAGAAATCCTCTTGCCTCTACCTCCTGAGTGCTGGGATTAAAGGTGTACACCTCCAATACCCAGCTAAGAACTGGGCTTTTAAAAGGGGAAGGTCCCTTTCCCCAAACAGGTTACATGGTCGAATAAAAAAGAACATCTGGTCCAGAGTGCTGATGCAGGACACCAGAATGCTTTTGAGATAAGTTTAATGTTGACCTTGTGGTTTCTCCAGGAAGGATGAGTTATGCCCGCGCTTCTTATAATAGCCCTATTGCTTGCCCAGATCTGCACCTGCAGTGGCTCTGCTTTTTATTTGTTATTCTTGCTTTAGTAAGAGTATATTGTCCAGTGGGGCAGTAGTAGTGCATACCTTTAATTCCACCACACAGGAGGTATAGCCAGCAGGATCACAGAAAGCTGGAGGCCAGCCTGGGTACAGAGTGAGTTCTAGGACAGAATCCAAAGCTACACAGAGAATCCTATCTCAAAAAAAAACATGAAAATGTGAATATCACGTATCACTCTAAATACAATCTATGTGAGCATAGAATATGGAAAGAAGCAATGTAGCCCCTCTCACTCTTTGGGCAACTAGAAAATATGAATGTTATTTAGTAGTTCCCCACCTTGAGTATCTGTGTTAAATGTGATACAAGATTAGAGTTACTTGGATTTCCAACTTCCTTGGGAAGAAATCAATGAACTCACACTAAAGAAAAGCCCTCTGAGGCTTAGAATGTGTGAAAACATTCATTTGTCCTGGTACATTTAGCCAATGAAATATGATTCAAAATACAGGAAAGTATGACAAAGCTATGAGTTCATCCAGTTCTTTTCGAATATGTGAAAAATCTCACATAAATAAGATGCCATAGGTGTGGGTCATGAAATAAATGCTCTTCTAACTCTCTGTCACAGGTATCTCCATAGCCACAAAACAACCCCTCATGAATGGAAGCATCCTGAATATAAAACTTAAGAACTGATTCATCTGATGGGTGGTGGTGGTGCACACCTTTAATCCCAGCACTCAGGAGGCAGAGACAGGCAGATTTCTGTGAGTTCGAGGCCGGGCTGGACCAACAGCCTCCAAAACAATACAGAGACCCAGTCTCATAAAACCAAAAAATAAATAAATAAAAAGAAAAAAAGAACTGATTCATCTTTACAATTAGGCAAAATTTTAAACTCAATATATATAGACACTACAGTTCATCAGTATAATGGAAGTGGTAAAGCTCTTACATGTGCCATTTATCAATGAAGGAATGAAATAACCCATCCAGGACAGAAAACCCTGTGAATGCACTCAATGTGTTAAAATCTTTGTGTGTTTCAGGCATCTTCAAAGACATGAAAACATTAATACTGGAGAGAAACCATATGAAGGTCTTCAAAATGGTGGAGTCTTTGCATGTCAGAGTTGTCTCCAACTCCATAAAGTAACAGGTGCTGGAGAGACAGCCTATGAATGTAATCAATGTGGTTAAGCTTTTTCACAAAACAGCAGTCTCATAAGTCATGAAACAACACATATTAGACAAAAACCCTATGAATGCGATCAGCATGGTAAAGCTTTTTCTCATGACAGTGGTCTTCAATATCATAAAAGAACATACATTGGAGGGAAACACTATGAATGTAGTCACTTAGTCACTGTGGTAAAGCTTTTGTAAGTCATAGTTATCTTAAAAGTCATATAAGAAAACACACTAGAGAGAATCCCTATGCATGTTATCAATATGGTGAAGTTTTTTCACAGAACAGTCATGTTTACGTACATCAAAGAATTCACATAGGAGAGAAACCCTATGAATGTAATCAGTGTGGTAAAGCTTTTGCAAGCCAGAGTCATCTTCAAAGGCAAAAGATCACACATGAGAGATAAACCCTATGTATGTAATCAGTGTGCTAAAGCCTATTCACAAGCCAGTATTCTTAAATATCATAAAAGAGCACGTACTGGAGTGAAACCTATGTTTGTAATCACTGTGGTGAAGCCTTTTCACATGACAGTGGTTTGAAAGCACATGAAAGAATGCATACAGGAGAGAGACCCTATGGATGTAATCAATGTGGTAAAGCCTTTTCACGACAAGGCCGTCTTGTAAGTCATAAAAGAATACATACTGGAGAGAGACCATATGAATGTAATCAGTGTGGCAAAGCATTATCATGGGCCATTTTTCTTAAATATCATAAAGGAGCACATACTGGAGAGAAACCATATGAATGTAATTAATGTGGTAAAGCCTATTCACATGTCAGGAGTCTTCTATATCATAAAAGAACACACACTGGAGAGTAACCCTATGTATGTAATTAATGCGATAAAGCATATTCACACGTCAGCAGTCTTCAGTATCATAAAAGAACACATACTGGACAGAAGCCGTATGAATGCAGTCAATGTGGTTAAGCTTTTTCACATGTCAGTGTTCCTAAATATCATAAAGAAACACTCACTGGAGAGAAACAGTAGGAATGTAATCAGTGCTGGAAAGCCTATCCACATGTCAGCAGTCTTCAACATCATAAAGGAAAACACAGACCCTGTGAATGAAACCAATGTGGTAAAACCTTTTAAGGAATCACACTGCAGAGAAACCCCTTAATTGAAAGCAGTGTGGTAAAGCTGTGCACTCTGCATAATTCAATAATCTGTGAGCTCCTGAAATTTTTAATATTGAAGGAAATCTTGGTATAAAAGATTTGGTAGGATCTTCAATGACCACAAATTTATTCACACAAGATTCTAAGGGAAAAACATATGACAAGTGTCACCAATCTGTTCAAGCATCATGATGTCTCTGTTGTGTTTGCACCTGCAAACTCTCATGTACAAATGTCCTACGAATTCACTGATAAGGTAACCCTATTTGTTTCCATGCTTTTCTTTAATTGCAGAAAAAAACTTAACTCAGATGACTTGATTTCTCTAAATTTAATCCCACATGCTTGCTTTCTGTTCCATGAGCCAATGCATGATAAAGGGAAACTGATAAGACTTTAAACGCCTCAACCCCTGGGATACAGGAATGAGTGCGTACAAGGGGAAATATTCACCTGTGAAAATCTGTTTGGTTAGAGAATGGATTGAATTTAATTACGTGATGTCAGTGTTTGGGTTTGTGACAGGTCATGCATGTTTCCAAGAAAGGTAGGCCCTCATGTTTTTCTGTAGCAGAGACTACAGAAAGTTCTCAAAACCCTGCTGTAGCTCCTGGCAATGATATTTTAATAATTTTGCTCATCCATATCTCTAACCCTGTTCATATTTTAATCCCTTTTTCTATCATCTTACTATCAGGTAATGGGGAAGAAATCATGGAAAAGAATTCCCTATTCATGTAAACAATTTGGTAGATTCTTTAGATTTCATACTTGTGTTCATTTTCAATAAAATATTTTTCATGTGAAGACAGGTGTCAATGGGTTCAGTGAACCCAAGATAAAGGATTAATGGGTGTTTTCTTGGGGAAGAACTTAGACAGATAATAAAAAGAGCCATTGAGGCACTCCTGCTCCAGAATATGCAATCTCTGCCCTTATGACAGTATCAGAAACCAGAGAGAGAGAAACAGAGAAACAGAGAGACAGAGAGATAGAGAGAGAGCACACCCATGCTTCTCCAGCTTCATATCAGTTTATAGCACAGGAGACCCCAAACAATCCCTCCCATCTGGCTCTGATTGGCTTCTGAGTCCTGAGTGACAGGACCAGGTGAGCAGAAGAGACACAGCACAGTGGTTTATTCTTAGCCAAAATTTCCTGCGTCCCCTGGAGAACAGAAAACCAGAAACTGTGAGGTGAATCCTGAGGTCGGGGATTTTACCACCCCTGGGTGTGGAGTCAGTAATAGCAGGTTTCTAGGGGCAGATTCACTTAGTGAGGCATTAGAATGATGGCATGAGTAACATGAGAAGCTAAACTTAACTATCTTCAAAATCTACTTATCTCTGCGAGCCTGGCTTTCACCATATGCAGAACAAAGCAGAACTCTTCCCAGGTGCTTTGATGAGTTATAACAGACTGCTTGATGAGGAAAAATAATATTCTCAGAGTTGGAAGCCAGTGGACTTTAAAGCAGAAAGGCTGCATTTGAGGGTCACCTTCTTCTGTTACTAACCAGCCAGAATCAGTCGCTCATCCACAGGAAGCCAATTAAATGAACCAACATATCTAGTGTCATGGCCAACTATAATGCAGGCACTCTGTAGTCTAGATGAACAGATCTCTCTGATGTCCTAGGATAGCATATTCTATAGTGCGAGGTCTAGGCCAGCCAGGGAGTCACAGTAATGCTATTCTTAAAAAGAAGAGAAGAAAAATAACACAAAATATAAAATGACAAAATTAAGAAAAATTTAAAACATATTTATTCATTTTGACTAATTTGGAACAATAAAGAAAACAGCCGGTGAATAATCCATCACTGATAACAGGCTGAGATAGAAGGGAAATATATGCAAAACTCCATAATCTAATGAAGACACTTAATGCCCCACAATTATGGTATCTTTTTATATGGGAATTTTCACATATTTGAAAAGAACTTGAGGAACTCAGAACTTAAATTTATTGCCTTCATAAGTTTTCCTATAGTGTGTGTCACACTACACTGGCAGAACATACCAGTTATAAATGGAAGTATTCACACATTGCAATGCTCATAGGGGTTTTCTGAAGTGTGTGTTTGTTGATGTCTTTCCAATGAAGTTGAAAGAGCAATTAATTGTAAACTTGTATCAGATTCTACAAATCTACTTTCATGTTTTCTAATTGTCCCAAGAGTGAGGGGTAGGCTACATTTCTTCTTTCCATATTCTAGGCTCACATGGCTTGTATTTAGAGTTACATATGATGTGCTTACTGTCTTGGATTTTTGAGACAGGATTTTTCAGTGTTGGTTCAGAGCCTGTGATGGAACTCACTTTGTAGACTGCTCTGGCCTCCAACTCACAGAGATCCACCTGCCTCTGCCTCCTGAGTGCTGAGATTAAAGGTATGTGCTACCCGTGCCCCACTGTACATGATGTTATTATTAAAGAAAGAATGACAAATAAAAGATTTCCACATTGTATTCACACAGTTTGACTTTATTTTCCTCATAGGCACGTGGTATAGGAGTAAGGATTCTCCACCACAACCTTCTAGATTCTCACAAACAGACCCTTTTTATATACTTAGCATTCACGAGTATATGAGTAATGACAGTTTCACTATGGACTGTTACTATATAGAGGGTCTTGAACATACACTTATTTCTTACACAGTGATTACAACACTTAAAATGTCTGACTGGCATAAAATGAAATGGTTTGGCATGTCTACAGCATAGCTCGCATGGTGCTATCATTCAAATGCTAGTAACTGTTTACACATTGTTTCCTTGTCTTTATTTTTCACAGGCATGCCTTGCAAACACAGAGTAGTTACCTGACACGGGGGTATATGATTTTATGAGAAAGTAAAAATCATCAATATAAGTTAAGCTGTATTTATTTACACTGTTACTTTTCTGTAAAACTTCCAGTACCCATTATGTTTTCTTCAGAGTCAAATTTACATAAATATCCCCCTGGACGTAGTATACAGGAAGCTATTCTTCTTACTTAGAATGAGACAGACATTAAGAGAGACCTCCCTGCCCCAGCTTTTATCTTTTCTTTGTTCTCCCTTTACTATCTTTTTTGTCTTCTGTCACCTCCACCTCAGCACCTGTCAGTAAAGTATGACCTGCTGTTTCATGTTACCAGTGTAGTGCGAAATAATTATGGTAATGTATTTTCTGTTGAAGTCTTTCAGTTCCTAACTGTCTTGACTTTCAGTTTTCTGTCACTATTTAATTTTTTCAAAGTATAAGCAGGAGACTGAACCTAAAAGAATTTGAAGATGACAGCACATTTGGAAATTCAAACTGTTTTATGAGCCAGGCAGTGGTGGTGCATGTCTTTAATCCCTGCACTCAGTAATCAAAGGCAGGAAGATCGCTGTGAGTTTGATGCCAGCCTGATGTACAGAGAGAGATACATCGAGGACATCTAGGGCTGTTGCACAGAGCAACTCTGTCTCAACAAACCAAAAAGAATGTGTTTTAGGCTCTCTCATCTTTGAGCATTAGACAGAGATGAATGCATGCTATCATTACAGAGATATTTCTTTATTAATCTCTTAGTCTGTGGAGTTATTTCTAATTGGATAGGCTTATTAATTGTAGCACATCAGCACTTCCAGCATTTTAGAGAAAAGGTTTCTGAGACAAGCTCTCTCATGTTGACACAGGTGGCCTTGATCCCAGTCTGTTGCTTTCCAGGGCAAAGACCTTGATGGTGTTGCATTTACCCCTTCTTAAATTAAGTGACTATATGACATCATGGTTTTTAAATTATCCATTTTGATCATATACTTGAATGTCCATTGCAGTCACAGGAAAAGGATTTGCATGTGGAGAATTACATCTGTCTTTAGACCAGCATAGGAAAAAATTTTGTTGGGTGCACTGCAAGGGAGATACAGGGAAGGAAATCAGCTGGTTGAGTCACCATCATGAAAAAGGACCTGATTGTGCCAATGTGATAATTTGAGTGTAATCTCATAGGGAGTGACACTATTAGAAGGCGTGGCTTTGTTGCAGTGAGTTTGGCAAATTTGCCTCATACAGTATACTAATATTGATGCATCCAATTCCCAGTGATTATTTATTTAATTTTTTACTTATACTTATGTAGGCTCTTTTATTCTCATCAATTTTAATCTGTGAAAGATTTCATTGTTTTGCCTAAAAAGTGCGATCGGCCTTGGCAGGTGGCTCAGCACTTATTCTTCTAGGGGATGACCTGAGTTCAGATTCCAAACTCAAATTTGGAGGCTCAGTACTACCTCCTACTCCATATCCAGGGTATCCAACACTGTATTCTCTGGTATGCCACATGTACCCACTTGGAAAACCTCTCTCACACACAAATTCTGCATATGAAAATTGGTATAATCTTAGTTTCAAAATTCTTGCTAGATATAGAGAAATGAGAGGAAAACCTGTCAATTTAGGTGAATAATACAAATCATACACTGTTTGTTTTTAAATTTATTTTAAAAACTTTGCTTTCATTTTACATACCAAACTAGTTCTCCTCCCTCTCCATCTCCTGCCCCATGCCTATCCTACATTGCATTCCCTCTTCCCTCAGCAGAAGGGGTAATTTCTTTAAAGGTGTAATTTCTTCTTTTGGGAGTCAACAAACTCTGGCACACAGAGTTGAGGAAGAACAAATCGCCTCCATCCTTTATCAAGACAGAGGAAGGCATCCCCCATAGGGAGTGGTCTCCAAAAAGCCAGTTCTTGCATTTGGGATGGGTCCTGGTTTCATTGCCTGGGTCCCCCCAATAATTCAAGTCATGTAACTGTCACCCACATTCACAAGGGTCTAGATTAGTCCCATGTAGTTTCCCAGCTGTCAGTCCATATTCTCTGAGCTCTCACTAGTGACAGGAGTAGGAGGTGTGGCTTTGTTCGAGCAGGATTTTCCTTGTGAGAGGAAGTTTGTCACTGTGGGGCCAGGCATTGAGGTTTCTCATACTCAGGATGCTGCCCGTGTGTCAATCAACTTCCTGTTGCCTCTGAGTGAAGATGTGAGGACTCTGACCTTCAGTACCACATCTGCCTGCACGCTGTCATGTGCTCTTTCATGATGAAGAATAACTGACCCTCTGAAATGTCAAGCAAGAACCCTCAATTAAATGTTTTCTTCAAAAGAGTTGCCATGGTTCATGGTGTTCCTTCACAGCAATAAAAACCTATCAAAGACAGAAGTTGGTACCAGGTACTGGGGTATTGCTGTGATAGCCTGACCCTATCAAACAATTTCTCTGGTGTGTTCTCAGTAGTGTTGATGTGATTGGTTGCCTCTCTATGGCTGTTCGCTGGGATTTCTCCCTAAAGGCTATATACTACTTAAAGGACCAAGAAATGGTGCATGAGAAACTTCTACTCAGTTACCTACTAAAGTGGCTGGGTGAATACATTGTAATGTCCATGTCATGAAATAAGTGTGGGAATCATCAGAATTTTATGAATATATTGCCAAAGAAGCACACATTTATAATGTGAGTATCATACTTCCTGTATTACACATGTGTGGGTTATTTTAGGATTTAGTGACCTATGATGATGTGCACATTGGCTTCACTCAGGATGAGTGGGCTTTTCTGGATTCTTCCCAGAAAAGTCTCTATAAGGATGTGATGCTGGAGACCTACAGAAAACTCACTGCCATAGGCAGGACTGAATTTTCCTTCATGGTTTAAATAAGGGAAAAGTGATTGTTGGTTATTGATAATCTTCATTACTTTGATTCAGAAAATGGAAAATTAGGTGAATAAGGCATAGTTCTAAGGCTCATTGTATATAGTAACTTAAATTTTGTTCAATTTCATGTAGCATAACCCATATTTTCTGGTGTTGTATTTTAGGCTACATGTGGGAAGATTATAATATTGAAGAACATTGTCATAGTTCAACAAGTCTTATAAGGTAACTATCATGGGCAAATGTATGTAATCTGAGTCTGAAGAAAATTTAATGGGTACTTGAAGTTTTACAGAAAAGTAACAGTATAAATAAGCACTGTTTAATATATATTGATGATATTTAATTTCTCATAAAATCATATTCCTCAGTCTCAGAAAGCTATTCTCTGGAAGGAATTACTGTGAAAAATAAAGACAAGGAAACAATGTGTAAACAGTTACCAGCATATGAATTAGAGCCCCATGAGAGCTGTACTACAGAAATGCCAAAACATTTCATTTTATACCAGTCAGATATTTTAATCATTATTATCATTGAGTAAGAGATAAGTGTATGTTCAAGAGCCTCTAAGAAATAACAGTCTATACTGAAACTATCATTACTCATATACTTGTATTATACTCATATATTCTGCTAAGTATATCAAAAGGGTCTGTGAGAATCTAGAAGGTTGTGGTGGAGAATCCTTAATCCTATAACATGTGTCTGTGAGGAAAAGAAAGTCAAACTGTGTGAATGCAATGGGAAAATCTTTAATTTGTCATTCTTCCTTTAATAAGAATATCATGTACAGTGTGGCAGGGGCAGCACATACCTTTAATCTCAGCACTCAGGAGGCAGAGGCAGGTGGATCTCTGTGTGTTGGAGGCCAGAGCAGTTTACAAAGTGAGTTCCATCACAGGCTCCAAAGCAATACTGAAAAATCCTGTCTCAAAAAACAAAGATATAAAGCACTTCAATGTAACTCTAAATATAAGCCATGTAAGCCTAGTATATAGAAAGAAGAAAAGTAGCCTACCCCCTCACTCTGGGGACAATTAGAAAACATGAAAGTTATTTAGAAGCAGAATTGTTGAATGTGATACAAGTTTACAATTAATTTCATTTCAACTTTTTTGGAAAGACATCAACAAACACACACTTCAGAAAACCCCTATGATCACTGAAATGTGTGAACACCTGCATTTGTCCTCGTACATTCTGACAATGTAGTATGAATTATACTATGTGAAAAATTATGATTGCAATATGTATGGTGAGCCTGTGAGTTCCTCTACTTCATTTCAAATATGTGAAAAATCTCGTGTAATAATGATGCCATAAATGTATGAAATAAAGGCTGTTACTATCAAACACAGCTATCTTCAAAGACAAAAAACAAACCCTAATGAGGGAAAGCATCGGGAATGTAAAATTAAGATGTGATTCCTCTTTGCAATTAGGCCAAATTAGGAAAAAATTTATACAGATACTAAGTTTCATCACTATAATGCATGCGGTAAAGCTTTCACATGTGCCTATTATGTCTGAAGGTAGGAGAGAAAACATAAAGAGAGAAACCTTGTGAATATTCTCATTGTGTTATAAACTTTGTGTGTTACAGGCATCTTCAAAGGCATGAAAAAATTCACCCTGGAGAGAAACAATATGAAAGTCTTCAGTATGGTGAAGTCTTTGCTTGTCACACATACTGGAGGGAAAACTCATGAGTGTAATCAATGTGGTAAAGCCTTTGCACGTCATGGTGAGCTTAAAAGTCATCTAAGAAAACACACTGGGGAGAAACCCTACCAATGTCATCACTGTTCAAAAACCTTTGCAAGTCATGGTGACCTTCAAGCACATATAAGAAAACATATTGGTGGGAGACATTTTAAATGTGGTCAATATGGTAAAACATTTACAAGGCAAGATCATATTCAAAGACGTAAGAGATCACACAGGAGCGAAACCCTACAAATGTGTTCAGTGTGGTAAAGCATTTGCAAGCCAGAGTCATCTTCAATTACATAAAAGAACACACTTTGGTGAGAGAAACTACAACTGCAGTCAATGTGGTGAAAACTTTCCATGGCTCAGTCACCTTCAAGGACATCAAAGAACACACACTGGAGAGAAACCCTATGAATGTCATCACTCTGGTAAAGCATTTGCAAGACATGTTCAACTTCAAGTACATTAAAGAACACACACTGGAGAGAGACCCTACAACTGCAATCAATGTGATAAAACTTTTTCACAGAACAGTCATCTTCAAGTACATCAAAGAACATATACTGGAGAGAAACCCTATTAATGTAATCTGTGTGGTAAAGCTTTTGCAAGCCAGAGTCATCTTCAAAGACATAACAGATCACACACGGGAGAGAAACATTATCAATGTCATCAGTGTGGGAAAGCATGTTTACAACACTGTCAACTCTAAATACATAAAAGAACTCACATGGGAGAGAAACCTTGTGCATATAATCAGTGTGGTAAAGCCTTTTCATAGGACAGTGGTTTGAAAGTGCATGAAAGAATGCATACAGGACAGGGACCCTATGGATGTAATCAATGCGGTAAAGCCTTTGCACACCATACCACTCTTGAAGGTCATAAAAGAACACATACTGGACAGAAACCATACGAGTGCAGTCAATGTGATAAAGCCTTTTCACAGGCCAGAGGTCTTAAATTACATAGAAGAACACAATCTGGAGGGAAGCCATATGAATGTCATCAGTGTGGTAAAGCCCTTTGCTCAGCACTGTCATCTTCAAAAACATAGAAGAACACATACTGGAGAGTAACCCTTTGAATATCATCAATGTGGCAAAGCCTATTCACGGGCTAGTAGTCTTAATAATCATAAAAGAACACACACTGGAGAGAAACCATAGGAATGTAATCAATGCGACAAAGCCTTTTCACATGTCAGGAGTCTTCTATATCATACAAGAACACATACCCGAGACAGACCCTGTGAATGAAACTAATGTGGTAAAACCTTTGTAAAAAATCACACTGAAGAGAAATGTTATAATTGTAAGCAGTGTGGTAATGCTGTGCACTCTGCATAACTCAATATTCTGAGAGGTCCTGAAAAATTTAATATTGAAGGAAACCTTGGTATAAAGGACTTGGAAAAATCTTCAATGATCACAGTTACACAAGGCTCTGGAGGGAAAAATATCTGACAAGTATCATCAATCTGTTCATGCATTGTGATGTCTCTGTAGTGTTTGCACCTGCAACCTCATATGGACTAAAGTCCTACAAATTCACTGATAAGGTAACCCATTTTATTTTACAATTTTCTTTAATTACATAAAAATCCTTACTGTGATAATTGTATTGCTCTCAAATCAATCTTATGTGATTGCTTTCTGTTATATGATCCAATGCATGACGAAGATTAACTGCTAAAACTTTAAGTGCCTCAACAGTTGGGATACAGGAATGAGTGTTTGCAAGAGAAAATATCCATGTGTGGACATCTGTTTGCCTAGAGATTTGATGTGCTTTTAATTATGTAATGTCAGTGTGGGGTTTGTGACTGCTCATGCTTGTTCCCAAGAAGGTTAGATCCTTGAGGATTCCTGCAGCAGGAACTACAGAAATTTCTGAACATCCTGACCTAGGTCCTGCTTTAGAAGATGCAGTCTGTGCCCTTTTGATGTGATCTGAAATCTAAGAGAGAGAAAGCCCGAGTGAGAGAGTCTGCTGCTCACTTCTCCACATTCTTCCAGGTACACAGAACTATAGCCATAGCCCAGGAGATTCCAGAAGATCCCTCTCATGTGACTGGTGGGTCCACTAGGGTCTCTGATTGGCTAGTGAGCCCTCAGTGACAGTACCAGCTTAGCAGAGGAGACACAGCACAATGGTTAATTATTAGCAAAGAATTCCTGTGTGGACCTAGGGGAACAGAAAACCCAAAATCAGGAGGTGAAACCTGAGGTGGGGGCTTTTACAACCCCTTGGGTGTAGAGCTGGCAATAGTGGGTTTTAAAAGTGCAGCCTTTACTGAATTGACTCTAGGTGAGGGGCCACACATGGTACCTTGTGGGAGGAGTTTGAAACAGGGCTACCATACATTACAACCTTTTTGCATATATATAGTTGCTGGCTTCTTTCTGGTGACCAGGGACGATGTGGGGAATGGGGGAGTTAGGACTCAGGGACTCACATTCAGCAGGAGGTAGGGGTTAGAAATTTTCCCTCAGCTGCCACCCTGTAGACCTCAGGCATCTGTTTCTTGAGGAGGTGAAGAAGGCGGGGTGGGTGAAGCTTCTGCCTTAACAGGGAAGTGTGGGTGGAGGAAGGCAATTGAGAGTCCAGGTGTGGTTGGGTAGCTCCTTTCCAAGGCCCACCCTCAGGGTGCAATGGGCACAGCCTCCCCTGGATTCACCTCAATCCAAACTCCACCTTTTAAACACCCAACATTATAGGCTCAACCCACTGAGGGACTGAAAATCCCCCACTTCAGGATTCACCCAGTTGATTCTCAATTTTTGTTCCCATTGGGCCCCCCAGGAATGCTCACATGAAACATGGACTCATTAATTTAGTCGGAATGAATCATTTCATCACCACCCATGGGTTTCCATTTTCCTTTCAACTCAGTGGAGTTTTTGGACATAACAGGGAGGTTTTGCTCTGGGGACACCTTGGTTTTCTACAGACCCTTTCCTATCCTGTTCACCATCCCCACAGATGTGGCTTGGGAAGGACCCTAGGGCAGGGCCTGGAGCAGGCAGAGCAAGCTGATCATGAGCGTGGAGCTGAATGCGCTGATCTGGGAACTGAGCACTTGGCACCTCACAGCTTTCAGGGTTCCCATGCTGGCCATGGCTGCATAGACCCAGAAGATGCTGTAAGAGCTTTGCATGCTGCATGTGGTGACTTGTTGACACCGCCAGTCCACGGACAAGACTATGCCTTGTCCAGCCCAGGACTTGCAACCACAGAGGGAGGATCCAAACTTCATGTCCTAGCATCCAACCTGGAAGAGCCCAGGTGGCTAAGTGATGACTCCTAAACCTCACCCAGGATGGGTGCAGGTGCTGGCCCTTGCTCACAATCATAGCAGAAGATCTGTCAGTTTGACTTGTGTTAAGAATTCAAGTGGACCATGTGAGCCACCTAAAGCCCCATGCACAGCCACAGAACATCAGACATAGACAGTATATGCCACGCACTCAGGGGCAGCTGCCCCCATCCTATTGGTTATTCCCCTCACCCCACCCAGAGCCTCCTCTCCTGCTGGATTGAAATGAGATGATGAAATGAGTGGGAATTCCGCCTCCCAACCAGCACAGGATTGCTTTATTCCCAGCACAGGGGAAGCAGAGGCAGGCGGATCTTTGTGAGTTCGAGGCCAGCCTGGTCTACAGAGTGAGTTCCATGACAGGCTGCAAAGCCACAGAGAAACCCTTCTGTCTCAACACCCCCCTGTTGGGGAAGTCCTGTGCATTTGTCAATAAAGCACTGTCTGGCCAATAGGGAATCTAGATAGGAGGGACTAGGAGACCAGAAGGACTCTGGGTAAGAGAAACACAAGTTTTGAGATGTAACGCCATGGGGTGGGACGTCTGGAACTATTCTCCAGTAAGAGAATTACTTAGATTAACAATTATGGGGTAATTACTTAAATCAGAGCTAGCCAATAAGAAACAAGCAAGACCAACAGCTTCATAATGAATATAGCCTCCTGTGTGTTTATTTGGGACTGATGGGGTTCTGGAACCAGGCTGGCGGGAAAGTTTCTCTCAAGGAAAAATCCTCTCTTTACAGAATGGTTGTCAGGAGTGGGATTGAATTTCCACCCAAAATGGCAAAAGCTCTAAAGGAATTTTAGAAACAGAAGAATGGAGAGAAGCACAGATTTTTGGTAGCAGCATTTTCTCAGGTGGGCTCTGTTTTGCTATGGACAAGCCAAGATTCACGTGGCTCACTTATCGGAGACTTCCTGACTTGGCATAAAAAGAAAAAAGAAAAAAACCCAACAAGGTTGCTTTAAGAGACTCTGCTAACGAGCCGGGCGGTGGTGGCGCATGCCTTTAATCCCAGCACTTGGGAGGCAGAGGCAGGTTGATCTCTGTGTGTTCGTGGCCAGGCTGGACTGACAGCCTCGAAAACGATACAGAGAAACCCTGTCTCAAAAAACCAAAAAAAAAAAATAGAGACTCTGCTAACGATTGAAAGGTGTGTACGTACAGCTGGAAGTGGCAGCTTTTGCTGGAGGTCAGCATGGACTGAGGCAGTAAGCTGGAGTCACGCTTATGCCTGCCATCTTGAAACGGCAGTTTAAAACAGCCGCGGTTTTACAGATAAGATACATGGCCAGAAAAACATAAAGATTTACAGTAAAGTCAGACTTAGATGAACAAAACCTCTAAAGGTTTACAGTTTGTTTAAAAATATACGTGAGATTGAGAGGAAATGAAACAACAAAGTGGTAAATAAATAAAAAAGCCGGCGTTGTGGTGGCGCATGCCGGTAGAATTTACTCCAGAGGCAAAGGCAGCCGGATTTCCAAAGAGAAACCCTGTCTCAGAGAAAAATAAATAAAAGTAAAATAAATAAAGTAATAATAGATAAATAAATAAGCCATGTAAAGATGGAAAATACACAAAGAGTCTGGATACTGTACGCTATTATGTTTTTCAGTTTTTTCATTGCTCAGGAAGGAACAGCTGCTAAAGTACACTTGATTATAAATGTGGCTGAATTAATCCAACTTCTATCTTTTGAAAGTGCCTTGACTTCAAAATTCAAGTATAAGTATATGTTACTTGGGAAAGGAGATTTTACTTATGTTTCTATAGAAAATGAAAATCTGAGGAGTCCTTCCGGGCTTCTGTGGTTTGACGAACCAAGACCCCGGGAAGCAGTGGACCAGGTGTTTCAACAACTGAAACAGCTAAGATGATGCAGCTTTACAGACCACGAAAATAAGGACTTATACAGGTTTCTGAGTTTTGTCATGATCCCCATGGTATGAAGAGCACCCCCTTCCAGCACGAAGCAGTTTGGAATGAGCGACGTCCCAATTCCCATCTTATTTATAAATCTTTGTTTTCATTTATATGGGATTGTCTATAATTGGTTAATGATCACAGCCAATCTATTTTTAATGGTAAAAAGGGGAATTATGATATGGATTTTCATTTATTGATACAAATTCAAGGTCAATTTTGTGATGTGTATATTTCTCCTCTTGATTAAGTATTGTGATTATACTGATCTTTTAAAATGTAATGCATAATTGAATACAGACTATAGATAGTTACTTATAATAGAATTTATAGTTAGGTAAGTTAGATTTTCTAGATATACAGAAATATATTTGAGATGAACAGTCTTCAAACCTCTCAAAAACCTTCAGAAAATGGCATTTAAAATGGTTTAGGGTTTTTCTTGACAATCAGAAATATCTGCTCTTGGCAGCACCAATTATGTCTGAGAGGAAGACGGGCATCCAAGAAACTTTTATGGAGTTTTCTTTCAACATGGCAAGATTAGCCATTTGGGCAAGAAACTACTCTTGCCTGTACTGTTTGACTGTTGCTGTATAAACTGGACATGCAGGACCCATGGGAAAGTGACTGCTGAACTCAGTCTTATAGGGTTCCTGATTCATGGACAAGTCTACCAGACTTTCTGCAGGACACAGAAAAATGACTGACAGACTGCCAATGCAGATGGACAGTTTGAAATTTGCTCCTTTGCTGAGAAGTGTTGCACACACATTGTGGCCTGTGGGCTGAAGATGGATGCCCCAACCTAACAGAGGAACTTCGGGTGACTGTCCAGGCAGTAAGATGTCTTTGTCAATCCTAGTGTTTATATATTATCCTTCTGTGGGCTTTGATAGAGTTGAAGACAGATAGCTATAATTATAGTTTTCCTTAGTTGTGATAAGAGATAAGCTACATACAGGACTTTGGACTCACAAGAATGAGATAGATGATATTTTCTTTAAATCTTACTAAATGTTGATAGAAAAAATGTTTTAACTGTGTTCTTACTTGATAACTGCTCTGTTATATATAATTTGACTATGCTAAAGTTAAGACCTTTCTTTTTGTTTAAACAGAAAAGAGGAGATGTTGGGGAAGTCCTGTGCATTTGTCAATAAAGCACTGTCTGGCCAATAGGGAATCTAGATGGGAGGGTCTAGGAGTCCAGAAGGACTCTGGGTAAGAGAAACACAAGATTCAAGATGTAACCGCCATGGGGTAGGAAGCCCGGAACTATTCTCTGGTAAGAGAAATACTTAGATTAATAATTATGGGGTAATTACTTAAATCAGAGCTAGCCAGTAAGAAACAAGCAAGGCCAACATCTTCATAATGAATATAGCCTTCTGTGTGTTCCTTTGGGACTGATGGGGCTCTGGAACCAGGCTGGCAGCAAGGTTTCTCTCAAGGAAAAAGCCTCTCTTTACACCCCCCAAAAACAGGCAATTGGAAGTAATGAGGGTGTGGGGCTTCAACTCTTTCCTTGACTGAAATCCAAATTGATACCTGAATTTTTAATTTTTTTTAGTTCTTGTGATGATGCCATGGCTGGTCTAATAGTGTGCTTTCATTAACTTAGAAGTATGTTACAGAGTCAGCAATGGATCAGCAGGTGAAGCCTCTGGTCCCCGCACCTGAAGCCATGAGTTCTATCCCTAGAACACACATTATGTAAGAGGAAAACCAAGTCCTGAGAGTTGTCCTCTGACCTCCACACATACATGGTCTTAATACAAAGAAACAAGTACATGGAAAGCATAAGCAATAAATTAATGTAAAAGAGATTATGCTACAGCTAAGAAATATTGATGATGACAGGGGTGGGTGATCATGCCTCTAAGTGTAGCACTTTGGAGCCTTAGGCAACCTAGACTACATAGAGAATTGTCAGATGGTCTGTGCTACAGAGTAAGACCTTGTCTCTAGAAAAATTGCTTTCTTTGCCACATGCATGTTCAAACAGTCTTGGAGTTCTCTGATTGAACCACTGCATGGGACTACCTGGACTACAGCTTGTGAGATACATGGAGAGATGTACTCTACCATCCCGTTACTGTAGAAAACCTTTAATAATGCAGCTGCATTTTTCCCCTGCACTTGGAGGAAGATTTGCTGTCTAACAATGGAGCTCATTCATTCACACATTCTTCCTAGCTCATTAACCTCTAAGTATTCAAGTTTCCATGAACACTACTCTTTCCTGGTTGTCTGAAGCCCCTGGGAGAATCAGGAAGAAGGTATCTTCAGTTCATCTGACTTCAGCCTGAAGCCACAGAACAAGCATCTCACTTTGTGTCCTTAAATCTCTCTCTAATTTTTAATATTCTTGTCAGTCTTGCAGCTGTGAGACAGGGACTCACCCCACCCAACTAGTGTCATGGGCTGAACAAGTTAGCTGGACACATTGTTGTTATGGTGGAAGCTTCCTTATAACCACTGCCTTCCCAAAGAGTGTGGAATGTTAGGGTGGAGGTTCCACACAAGTCCTCTTCCCCCATCTTCCTCCAAAATCATCTACATCTCTGAAAGCAACATATTGACAAATAATGTTCCCTATTGTGAAAACTTCTACCATTATGCTCACCCTAACCCTCTGGTGATGTCAGGAGCACTCAGTGCTGTGGCTACATGATCACTATGTCACTTGTCACAGGACTCAGTGCACATGCTACAGCTACCCCAGAGATACCCATGAACCCTCCCACATGGTACTTAAACAATCCCCCAGAGACCAGGCTCATAGTTTTTCAGGTCTCCCTTTCTCATCAACTCTCTGGGGTACTGGAAGGCCTTCTGGGAGGGCTGCATCCATTAAACATGAGCTTTTCCTAATTTGGTTTGATGTGATCTGATCTGGATTGCTGCATTCTCAGAGAGCCTTGTGTGTAGAAACTTTTTATTTATATCCAGGAGGACAAGGAGCAGGTATCTATGGAGACCAGGAAGATAGCAGGGTCTGTAATCAAAGCCAGGGGCCAGTGCTATTGAAATGTATATCTTTGCAGACCTAGATTTTTTTCCTGTGGGAGGCATTGCCAGGACCTATACTACTGTGTCTTTAATCACAAGCTAACCCTATGGGAGGTGCTCTTGTCACTCAAGCATCACTATACAATATACAATCAGGCCCTCCATATGACCTGCCAGTCAAAAGCAGTGCAAGGCTCTTCCGGTCACCAGCCTTCAGGCTGGGCTGTGAAGAGGAGCCAGTGGATTTTTGTGCTGTGGAGCAGTTGCCACTGCAGGGAGCTGAGCTGAGATCTTCAGGGATCTGGGAAACCACAACATGCTGAGCTAGGGGATGCTGTCTGAAGATAGGGAGGATCAGATAGGGAGGAGTGGCAGACAGTGTGGTAGGTCCTGCCTGTATCTGGGGGAGGGGAGAACTGAGGCCAGATATCCCTGTCTTGTCAAGTCCCATGCAGTCCTTGTAAATTCTTCAAACTAGGGGGAGCTCTGTTGGGAGCTGCAGAGTACCACGCCCACAAGACTGGTACCGGTTTCAGCATTCCGCCAGCCTGATGGTGAGTGCTCTCAGTAAGTAAACAACTCCTTATTAGGAGTAAGGCCACATACCCTTCTAGATCTGCTTGGTGACAACCTATCCTAGCATGCCACCTGGGTGTAGTTGATTGGCTATCGCTGAGTATATAAAGCCCTGGCTTCCTGGGGTCTGGGCCAGTGCCATGTAAGCAAGTTTCCCAAATAAACTGTGAGAAGAAGATTCCTTGTTGCTGCGTCATTCTTGCTGGTCAGAGGGTGGTCATGATAGAGCTCTTTCAATAACTTTGCTCTGTGGGCTTAATCTGATCAGAGCATTGTGAGTCAGCAGCTGTGTGCAGAAACAACTTTCTAATCAACTTCAACATTCTTTTTTTCTTTTTTTAAATTTAGGTTAGAAAGAATCTTGTGTCACATGATTCCTCCCCATCAGGTCCCCCAGTCCCCTACCCAGTTTCCATTCTGATCCCCAGATAGAGTAAGGCCCTTCATGGAGGATCTCCATAGTCTCTCATGTCATCCAGACCAGGGCCTAGGACCTCTTTCAAATATCCAGGCTGAGAGAGCATCCCTAATTCTGGGATGGGCACTCAAAGTCTATTTGTACACTAGGGATAAATACTACCCAAGGCCCCATAAATTACCTAAGTGTCCTCACTGACACCCACAATCAGGGGGTTAAATATTCTTACAGCTTGTCTAACTCAGAGAGGCCTAGTTTTTCCAGTCTCTTCTTGATATTCAACACCTGGCACTTAACATTTTCATGTAATCTACATCTATAGTTACTTGTGTGCGGGTTGTCCTGAGGCATCTCAAATGCTGGGTAGCAGTCCCCATTATCCTTTAATGTAGAAGAGTAGCATTGGTGATATAAAGGATTTACCAATGCTTAGGAAATAGTATGTCTCCCATAATAGAATTGAGCTGAGTGAGGACTGCCTCTGAAATACCCAAATATAAGTATATACTAACCAGCCTTGTTGGATGCTAGGATCCCCATTTGTTCACCAGGATTGTCCAAACTTTTTGTATCAAAGCAGTACAAAGTAGCCAACCCTGCTTTAAAACCACCCTCTAGGCCCATCCCTATGTCAAAGAACAGACCTCTGACTGGCTGCTCAATGAGACATTACAGGGTCACTACAAACCTTAAATCCTGGTGTTATAAAATTCTATCTGTTTTAATTCCTAACACATTTCTATATATCTATGTATTTCCATGAGGCCTTGGCATACCAGAGAATGTCCAGACCTTTTGTCCCCTTACCAGCTGCATCACATCTGTCTCTAGTGGACTCTCTCTACCTACTTTTCCCAGAATTCTCCTCACCTCCTGGTCCTAACTATCTTCCTGACTCTTTGGACAGTGTTTTATTCATCAACCAATACTGGAAACATATATAAAGAAGGACATCCCCATAAGACCTGGTGAAGTCCCCTGTGAGCCTCTATGATTCTGTTGACTGCATACTTCTATCACCTTTTTTAATTTAGGAAATTTTTTACTATGAATTTTTCAAAAGTATTTTCTGAGACTTTGACATGACTTTATTCTCCTCCTATCCCTAACATTTTTACTTTTGATGCTTTCATTTTTTGCAGATATCCTGGATGTCACTTTTCAGGAAATGTATAGATTTATCATGTTCTTTGATCTAAATATTCATTTCATAATGCAGATCTGCAAAGTCTGAAATTCTCTGTTATGTATCATTGTATTCTTTTGGTGAGGCTTGTCTCTGTAGGTGCTGTTTTAATACCTAGATTTTCATTTCCAGATTTCTTCAATTGTTATTATTTTTAATCACTTCTATTTCCATTTTCAGGTCTTGAACAGATTCTTTCCTGTCCTATTAGCTCTTTATTTGTTTGATTTTTGACTTTCATTAAGGGATTTATTAATTTTCTCCATTATTTCATTCATCCTCTCCCTGTATTCTTTAAGGTATTAATTCATTTCAAATTTAAGGATTTCTATCATCTTTATGTAGTTGGTCTTAATTGTGCTTCTATTGTGTTGCTACAGTAGTGTAAGTGGAATCTGGTAGTGACTTAATGCTCTGGTGGTTGTTGGTTTTGTCCAGTTATCTTGCTTTGAGGTGATTGCAGGTTTAAGTGCTGATTTCTCAGTTTTTCAATATTGGAAGGTTGGTTTTTCTTGACATATATTTGCTCTCTGATTTTCTGATCTGTGTAGCCTATGGATGAACAGGGGTTCTCACACCAATATGGAGGCTGGAAGTATTTTTGTAAGTGTGGTGTTTGTTCTAGCAGGGAGTGCCTGCCAAAGTTTCAGGCTGGAAGAGTAGAGAGAACCTTGTGATAGTGTTGATAGCACATGGATAGAGTAGGAGAGTTATGTGGTCAGGTGGACCACATGGGCTTCTAGCTGTTGGTGCATTCTTTGTTTGAGCACAGGGTTTCCACTAAACTTGGAGGCTACAGCACAGACATGAGGAGGGAATTGGATTGTAAATAATGTTGGGGGCTTATTGAAAGAATGTAGGAGGTCCACAGGAGAGGAGTCAATGTGGATTTCAGATAGCTGTCATGAACTCTGGTCCATCAGGAAGTCTTTGCCTCAGTGTGCCTACCTGTTCTTCTGACTTGTGTGACCTGCACTTGAGCAGAGGATATTAACCCAAATTGTTGGTGGGAACATGGTTTTGGGGTGGCAGCTAATGGGTTGTTGGGGCAGTGTCTGGGAATGTAGGTAGTGTGGAAGTTTCCATGAGCTGGCAACCTGTTTTACATGTTATTCTATCTGGTGTGATGTGCACATAAGCAAGGGATGTCTCCCTGAGTTGGGGGCTGGAATGCACCCATATTCTTCTTATTCTAAATGGGAATATATCCTGTGCGCATCCCTATGTGTTAGAAATCTTTATTTGTTTTTTGATTATACAAAATGTGACAGTGAAGAGATTGTCTTGAGTGTCAGAAGAGATTTGGAAATTACTACTTTTTGTCTGTTAGAAGTTATGAGGATCAATGAACTTGGAGTAAATACTTAGTGTCGCCTACTTCCTATCCTTCCATCCCTCTTTCCAAACTCCATTCACTCAAATCCACTGCTACTCTGTTTCCCTTCAGAAAACAATAAGCCTCCCAGGGATATCATCCAATCTCATCATGACAATGTGCAATAAGAGTAGATAAAATCCCTATGCAAGCCTGACCAAGGTGACTCAGTAGAAGGAAATTGTCCCAAGAGCAGGCAAAAGTATCAGGGACAACTCAAGATTCACTGGTAGGAATCCCACAAACACACCAAGCTAATCAACCAAACTGTGTATGCAGAGAACCTGGCACAAATCCATGCAGGCTCCATTATGGTCACTTTAATTTCTCTGAGCCACTATGAGCCTTGCTATGTTCATTTTGTGGACCCCGTTCTCCTGTTTCCCCACAAACCCTCTGGATCTTACAATCCCTAACCCCTCCTTCCACAGGATTCCTAAGCTCACAATAATATTTGGGTAGGGATCTCTGCATGTTCTCCTGTTAGCTACTGGGAAATGTCTCTCTGATGGCAACTGGGCTGAGTACTGTTTTATGACTATGTCTGAATATTGTTATGAATCATTTCATTGTTTTCTTGGTCTGCTGTATTTTGTTCTACCTTAGTTTTCTAGACCAGCAAGTTCTGGATTAGAGGTACTATCATGGATGGTTTTCCTCTCAAAGCTTGAGTTCAGGTTAGAGCAGTCATTGGTTGGCCCCTGCAGAAGCTCTGAGGCACCATTGCCCTGCATGTATTGCCAGAAGGACAAATGTGGTTCACTTGGTGTCCCAGTTCAATGACTGGGAGCCTTATGTGGTTACAGAAGATAGCTGGTTCAGCCTCTGTATTCTTGATTACTAAGAGTCCTCACTAAAGTCAGCCTTTTAGATTCCAGGATATTTGCACTGCACTGTTGCCACAAACTCTGCTAAAAAGCTCCCCCATACCAGTCATTTCTCCCTATCTTCTTCCCCTCTGTCCCTTCATTTCTCACCTGATCTCTGTTCACATCCCTACCTGCCTCCAAGTGCACCCTCAAATTTTCAATATTATGTTCCCATGGACATCCATGTATCTGCCCTGTAAATAAATTTGTTATTTGGTCTATATAAAAAAACCTGGAGCCAGATATAGAGGAAACTTCTGGGAGATGAGTGAGAAGGGGCAAGTGAAAGCCACCTATACCTCATTAGTTCCCCAGTGGAAAAGAGTGAGTTTCTCTTTCTGTCTGCTTATATTCCCTCTCTGCTTAGCCATCTCTGGCAGCCATGCCACTTCTTGTTTCTGCCAGCCATCTCACTTCCTTTCTGTCTATAACAGACAACTAGACTTCTATGGTTAGCTACTAGTAAGCTCCATCCTTTGTTCTTCAGACATGCGTTATTTGCACAAGGAAGACATCACCACACTCCCCTAGAGATGTTCTTGTTACTTAGCCTCTCTGCATCTATGGATTTTACTGTGTTAGCCTGTGTTTGGTTTGGTTAATATCCCTGGAAGGCCTATTCTTTTCTGAAGGGAAACAGTAGCAATGAATCTGGGAGAATGGGGATTAGCAGGTACTGGAAGGAATGGAAAAACAGAGAGCAAATAGAAACACAGTAACAGAACATCCATCCAACAAAGACAAACTGAGAAATTAGTTCCTAGACATTCAATCACATCAAACCCAGATAACTAAACACCAGCAAAAGAACACAACCAACAACAGCAGAACAATGAATCACTGCGATTTATCACCTACCCTACTGCTGCAGCAAGCCATGAATAGTCCAACACACTTGAAGTACAATTAAACTTAAAACCAACTTTATAAACATCAAAGTCATGGGAGGCAGAGGCAGGCAGATCTCTGTGAGTTTGAGACCAGCCTGGTCTACAAGAGCTAGTTCCAGGACATATGTCCAAAGCCACTGAGAGACCTTGACTCAAAAACAAACAAACAAACAAACAAAAAACATCAAGGTCTTTAAAGAGGAAGTGAATAAATTCCTTAAATAAAGAAGAGAAAGGATAAAATTGGAGATTTAAAAATCCCTTAAAATTTTTAATCAGTTGATAGAAATGAATTAATCTCTTCAAGACCTTTAAATGGAAATTGAAGCAATGTAAAGAAAAACAATCTGAAAGAATTCTGGAAGAGAAAATCAAGGTACTTGAACAGGAAATAGAGAGGCAAGTTTCACCAAAAGAGTATAATACATGTACCAAGGCAAGACTAAACAACAAACCTGTACTAAACAACAAACCTGTAACTATGTGTCAGGCAGGTGGTGCCTCATTCCTCAAAGGGCTTAAACTGTTCTATCCCTGAAAATTTTCATACATGTTTCAACTTTGCTACTTCTACTTCCTGTTTGTAGCTCTCCATGAAAGATGTCTCATAGGTTGGGTATCTCAACATCCCATCATTTCAAATACAACACTGGCTTCATCCTCACAGCTTCATGTGATGAACTCTCACAGTAAGCTCACTGGGTTTCAGACTCTGCCAATCATAACATGGGTGCAACAATACTCAACTGAAACCACAGAAGAAGAATCTATGACCTATAAATTTTGCATCTTTCTTGTTTCCTGAACCAGAACAACATGGGCAATCCCCCCAAATTGGCTTTTAAGATGTCATGGATGCTACCACAATTAGACAAGAGTTGCAGGAAGTTGTGAATGAAGTTGCTTCTTCAGATTAGGAATCAAGGTCCCTGTCCCTCCATTAAATCAAAGGCTTAGATGGATTCAGTCTTACCCTTAGGGTATCTTCCTAGGTTTCAAAAGTTGAGAAAGACCTTCCCTTGAATGGTGCCAAACTTCTTAAAATTTCCTGCCTCTGGTTCACCACAGGACTGCTATTTGAAACCACCTAGTGCTGTTTTCTTCTATGAAACTGACTGTTCATTTCTTTCTGTTCCATTTCTGTCTTTTCCATCAGTAATATACACCCAGTAGAATCAATACTTTGTCCATGAAATCAGACAATTACCTTTTAATTCTGCCTCAATCAATTTCTCAGGGAATGGAGAAAAGTAGAATATTTGAGAAAAACTTCATATGCAAATGACCTCTAGCTAAATTTCTCATGGAGTCTATTTCCCACTGAAATCATATGACCTCAGGCTTCTTTGTTTGTATTTCTTTCAACACTCCAATATTCCTAGTCCTACAAGAACAGTTTATTAACCTCTGTGAACAGCTTTGTTGACTTTTGCCATCTAAAGTACTAATAACTTCCATGTTCTCCACATTCTTCCAAAAGACTATATTCTCACATTCTACCCAGCAATGAAACTACCACATGGTGAGGAAACTCTTGTTTCTTGCTGTGATTAAATTCTCTAATCAAAAGCATCTCAGTTTATTTGGCTGATATTGCCAGATCACAACCCATAATTGTGGGAGCTTAGGATAGAAACTCAAGCAAGAAACTGAAGGCAAAAACCACATGGAAACTTTGTTTGCTGACTTTCTCGCTTGTTGGGTAACCATGTTGTGCTCAGCTGGCTCTCTTCTCCATCTTAGGCCCACTCTCGTAGGGTGTTGCAAACACAGTGGAAGTGCCTTCCCACATCAATCACAATCAAGATGATTACTCACAAAGTGACTACTGATTCTGATCTTGGAAAGCCTCAGTTGATGTTCCTTCAGATGATTCTAGTCCACATTATATTGACAGCTGAAGCTCATAAAGACAGAGACAATAATAAAGGACAAGATTTTAAAAACGCAAGAGAACATATTAGCCATATCAACTACTTTTGCAGAAAAAAACCCAAACATGAAGTTAGCATGAAAACACAGATGTATCAAGAAATGAGAAGAAGCAAGCCTCTAAGATCAAGAAGAGAAAATTAAAACTGTCTCTCAACAGACACTTCCCAACCAAAAAAAATAGTCAGGGCACATATAATATAATCAATTTTATGAAAAAAATGGTGATCAACCATTTTACAGAGAATCAACAATAAATTTACAAGACAAAAAAAATGAACAACATAGATCACACCACTGACCAAACATGACAAAAAGACATACCTACAAATATATATCATGGTCCCTTAAACAAGAATAACAAGATATAATGAAAATTAAGCATAGGACATCACTGGCCAGCACTTATCCTGTGCACTCCAGGTCTGTCCTTTGTCAATAATATGAAATGGAATGGGCATGGAGAGTGATTCCACCAAAACTGGAGAGATTCACTTGAAGATTCCCGATGTTTAACTTTGTAGAACATAGTTTTGACTACTAATAGGATCTTATTCTCTTGATATAGAAAAGGATGTCTGTTAGAATCATCAAGGCACCATTTTGTTTCCTATGTCTGATGATAGTCTGCATCAGAATGAGGACATTAAAACTTTTCTAAACCAAATGCAAGATAACTGATTTTTTAAAGAATCAGTGTACAAATAAAGCCACTTGTTTTACTCTAGTTGTTTTATAAGTCATGAACACTTTTGAAAACAAGCTTGTTGCTATGGTTTTACATATATTTGCTTATGAGACAGAATGTCTTCCATTTGTACACAGGTGACATTATAAAAAAGAGGGTTCAGCTCTCCTGGATCTGGAATAGTAGGTAATTATGAGCCCTCATCATAGGGCCAACTATAACATGTATTTTTTTCTCCTATCAGCCTGCTATCTCAAGGAACGCGATGCCTGCATGAAGGCAGCTAATGGAATGGTTCTTCAATCATGCCACTGAGTGTGATCCCACCGACTCCTGACTTCTCATTCCCGCAAATCGTCCCTTTTCAGCAAGAAGAACCCAGACATGAACCCACATACATATACCCAAAGAGTCTCAGATGTTAAGGTGGAAGCTTCATCCCAGTCACTGGCATCCACATAGCCAAAGATTCTGGGATGTTATGGTGGAGGTTCCACCCAAGCCCCCTCTCCCATCGCCCTCCAAACACTGCTGCATATCAGAAACCCTGCCAAATGTGGCCCCTCTCCCAGAGATGCTCAAGAACACTCCCCCAGTGTATTTAACCTGTCCCCCAGAGAATAGTGGAAGAATAGTGGAGAACAGTGGAGACTGGTTGATTTTCCTGTCTCCCTTTCCTGTGTCCTCTCTGGGGGACTGGAACGCCATCCAAGAGCATTGTATGCATTAAATGTGGGATTTTTCTAATTTGGTTGATTTAGTCTAATTTGGATTGTTGCATTGGATAAGAGTATTCTCAGGGTGTAGAAAATTTTCAATAAGTGGTGAGGTAATCAAACTTTTGTGATTGATGGATGTTCTGACTGGCCATTTCTTATATCCACAGAACCAGGAATCAAGAATCTGGATAAAGAACTGAATTGATCATGAAACCAAATTATAGTAACTACACTAGTTTGAGCTAAATAGAACTGGATAAAATGGTGTGGCCCTGCATAAAAGAACTGTTACTTTACAGTTTAAGTTGTACAGCCTGAGAGATAAGGTGTGTTACTAGTGTTTAAAAATGGAAGACTAACCTATTTTTGGGTGAAATTGCAGCTAACAGCTACTGTCAACTGTTAACAATTACTTTCTAAGTTAGAGCCTACAGTCTGGAAGCTGCTGTGTGTGCACAGAAGTAAACTGTTAACAACTGATTCCTGCCTTATAGCCAGGCAACTCCAGTGTCCAAAGATGAGCCTCTAATGATTGCTTCCTCTCATGCAGCCAGGGAGTTACAGTGGACAACTGTTAGCTTCTAATAACTGTATCTGTGTAGCTCCCTGGGTTACATTCCCTTAATCTTTAACTGTCCTCCTGTGAAGTCTGCCTTGCATCCTTGCTGTTTCAACATAGGCACAGGCTTTCCCAAACATTTTAAGTTAGCCAGGTATATTCTCAACTCATTTATGAAAATTGTTGGATTGTTTGCTAGATTGTGATTAATTTAAAACTAATCTGTCCATGTTTTCTATGTTTATTCTATTTTGTTGCTTGTTTTTATCACATTTTATTTATTTTGTGTTATATGCACATTAATACTCCTATCACATCTGTTGCACATGCATGTATGTGGAAAAGAAAGGACAATTTCCAGAGATCAATAGACCAATTGTCTCTTACCATGTGAGATCTGGGGATTGAACTCAGGTCACCAAATTGTTGACAAGTGTCTTTACTCACCGAGACATCACACTGACTGCATTTCCTATATTTATTTAATGATTTCTTTGTCCAAAGACTCTGCTCTCTACTTTGCCATATTCATTATAGTAACACATTTGAGTTTTGGGCATGGTGGGGTGTGTCTTCTAGGACTTGTGAGGCTGGTGCAAAATGACTGCACTCTGAAGTCAATTTAGGCCATGTCTTGTGTTCCAGGCCAGGCTGGACATAGAAAAAGGAAGTCTCAACTCACCACAAGGAAAAAAAGAACACATTTTATTTTGAGGCCTTTCTTCTTCTCTTGCTGTTTTTTATTGCTCTCCTTTTCTGAGGTATATGGAATGCTCTGGGTTGAGTTGCAAATGAGAAATAAACATTCTGGGCTGGTAAGATGGCTCAGTTAGCAGTGGGTGGTGGTGCACATGACTTTAATCACAGCACTTGGGAGGCAGAGTCAGGTGAATCCTTGTGAATTTGAGACTAGCCTTCTCTACAAGACCTAGTTTTAGAAAAAAGGACAGCCTCCAAAGTCACATAGAAACCCTGTCTGAAACCCCCCAAAAATGATGGCTCAGTTGGATAATGGTGCTTACTCCCAAACCTGAAAATTTGATGAGAGTCAGGACACACCTGGTAGAAGGAGAGATCAACTACTGCAAACTGTCCTCTAACACACACACAACACACACACACACACACACACACACACACACACCAGCAGCAGCAACAGCAAATGTGCAACTTTTTTTTAGAAATCCAATAAGATAGAATGACATTGTTCTGTACATCCTAGATGAGGGAATTTTTGCTATCTCCCTTCTTGGAGTCTGGTGAGTTTAGTCAATCTAGTCGTAATGATACACTTACCTATTGAGTGTCCTTTACTTGTTCACTGGAGGGGATTCGCTCTTGGTTGGCTTAGGATTGGGATCTATAGACATTTATGTAGCACATTACCATGCATATTGCTTCAAGTAATTGAAGACCCCTGCCCTGGCAAGCATCAGTTTACTGGTAGTGTGTCTTATTTCTCTGACTTACCTGAGTGCCCAATTGGGAATCTGCTGGCCACAGTCCATGCATTTCTGTCAAATAAAATAATAGTTGGAGTCCCAACTGTATTCTATGAGAGAAATATGTTCAATTATCAACAACACCCATACTTTTGTTCCTGAAGCCCACCTATGGTCTGCCTTCAACCTGGCAGTGTCTTGCGTAGGTTTTGGACAGCACTACTGGGAAATACCTTCAAACCCTTTCCAGAAATGTCATTCCTTAGTCAGTGCACTGATCTACTTGGCTTCTATGAACTATACAAAATTTACCATAAATTTCTGGGGATAAGGATGTGAGTGCTGACTTCTACAGATAAATTGTATAACATTTTACCTATTTTAAGTTCTGTGGTGACTATATTGATATTGTAGCATAGTATGTTAATTAAATGCATACCTGTCAATTATGGTCTACACATAAAATAACAGAAATTTTGATGGGTCTCAATACAAAAATTATTTACTGTCACTACTATTTGGTGCTGCCAATATTTGAGATCAATATGATAGTTCTTGGTGGTCAATCAGGAATCACCCACAGCCTTGTGTTGCACATGAAAGCACAAGTGCATATGTCCATGAGTATGTGCATAGAGAAGTAAGGGTCTCACAAGGTGCCAATGGGGACATTGTCCTTAAAATATACTTTTGCATAAGAATATATGAGTTGAGTTGAGGCATTCTAGAAAACATGGAACTGAAGTGAGATAGCAAGAACTTCCAAAGGCAAGTGCACCAGCTCGTGTCCAAATGGCCTGTCTAAGAAAGCTGTCTGTTTATTACTGCAGAATAAAGACTGAACTGCACAGGGAAATACAACAATCAAAATACAGGACAGCCTTTATTAGGCTGGCTCTTCATCATTATACTTAGTCTCTTCAAGGTTATCAAGATAGCGAACCCTGTCTCCAGTCAGGCCATTCAAAATTATTGGTGAAGCAGCCATAGAATTAAAAGTAGGGAAGCACAAAATCACAGTGGACATGAAAAGTTACTTCTGAAATACCAGGGACTGCTTCCTGCTCCCACTAAGTCACCAAAGTAGCTTATGAGACGGCCAATTACAGGTCCTATCTCTAGTCCAAGTGGAGAAGAAATGTGTCCCTTATGACATAAATAAATAATGTGTGTGTCTGGGTGTCTCTCAATCCCTGGCTCCTCAAGTTCTCACATTCACTACATATCATCTCCCATTGTCCAGGGAAGATCCAGTGATGGTGGAAGTCCTGTGTATATGTCAACAAAGCACTGTTGTCTAATAGGGAAGCAAGATAGGTAGGACTAGGAGTCCAGGAGGACTCTGGGTAGGAGAAATGCAGGAAGTCAAGATGTAACCACCATAGGGATAAGAAGCCCGGAAACTTCTACAATATGAGAAATACTTAGATTAGCAATTATGGGATAAATACTTAAGTCAGAGCTAGCCAGCAAGAAACAAGCAAGGTCAACAGCTTCATAATAGTGTGTTATTTGGGGACTACAACACGGCAGAGCCCAGGCAACTGTTAGTGAAAAACCAAAGTGGCTAGCAAGGAAAAGCCTCCCTCTACAAGCCAGCAGCAGGTACCATTCTCATCCCTGGAAACTCTTCATGCTACCACTAATACTACTGATTACATGTGGTAGATGCTCACCCAGGTAAAGGAGAAACTTGACAAGGTTTCACATTGTCTGACATCAGTCCCCCTAATTTGGACTGGGGTAGAATGATTCCCAGGGACCCTGAGAAATGTGTTGCCCTTTCTGGACTGCACATTGCAGGGCAAACCCTGGTTTGTGTGAAGTGTGCATCTCCTTGGAGAAGTCCTGGAGAAACCTTTCTAACCTTCGCTATCTCATCCCCTCTTATTCTCCCTCCTCCCCACTCCTGTTCCCAGCAGGCTTTCTCCTCAATGTGACTTTTTAGAAGACTGCTGGCTCCAGAGCCCAAGAAGTTGGCAGGAGCCTTACTGAAGCCTCATCAAATTTTAACTGTCTTTTCATGTGTGACATTGACACATATGGAGTCATAATATCTGCTGCCCCTGAGATCAAATTGGCCAAAGGTGATGTGTAGGCCCTTGATCTGCTGCAGGTTTTCGCTAAACATATCAGAGAAAGCAGTCACTTTGGGATTTGTGTAGTGGGAGTTATTCTTAGATGTCAGCTCTGCCATGGAAACTTCAAAGGAAACAGTGGATGTAAGGAAGATCCTTGACCAACTTTGCATACTGGAGCCACTCCAGAGCTTGACATCCCAGTCTGAGCATTAGGGAAAAACTCCTGTTTATGAGGAGCTTAGCACATGAGCAACCAGGGGGAAGTGGTTGAAGGATTCCTCCGTTTCAGGGCACAGAACTAGATCTTTGGTGAACCCCCAGATGCATATAAGAGCCCAGTCAACTTCCAAATATTAGGGATGCACAGAGAACCTTGACCAAATACTACTGACTGGAGCCACTGCAGATCAACAGCCAGCCAGGGGCTTAGGTCACTCCTCTGAACAAGGAGCTCAGCACTCACAAGAAGGAGCCAGGGGGAAGGGGCTGAATGACTCCTGAGTGTTGGATGTTTGGGGACCCCCCAGATACATATGAAATCACAGGCAGCTTCCTGATGTTAGACATGCACAGGTAGACCATTAAACTTGTCTGTGATGGAGAGAGATTGAGAATGATAACCAGTAATTAGGGAGTTGATGACTGCATATTCTGATCACTGTCTAGATACCACAGTTATGAGTGGCATGAGCTTTGTGGCAGGGATGATGACTGAACAAGGAGGCATCCAGCCATTGAGATTATTCATGTGGGAGACAAGTGGGTGGCCTGTGTAACATCAAGTGGCTTCTATGTGCTTCCCATTGTCTCAACTGTGACCCCCAGCCATCTGGCTTCATATGAACTTCAGGAGGAGGAAGGACTTCATTAGATAGTGACCTACTTGTGGCTCTCATCAGTCATCAGCCATCCCTGACTGATATTCTCATGACTTGGTGTGACTCACTGGACAGCCTCTGATACTTAGCTATGGAGGATATGACAAAGTGAAGTCACAAAACTTGGGTCTAGTTTCATCCAAACCCTACCTTTAATGTCTGGAGTGATTGCTCAGATGCTGAGGAACAGAAGAAGCTCCTTGCTACCAGGATGCAGAAAGAGATGAGAGCTTGATCTCTTTTCACTGAATTGAAGGTCATCCCTTCAAGCAAAACAGTTGCACAGATCTACTGTCTCCACTTGCTCTTCCTGCATGACCTTCCCTCAAACAGCTTCTGGCCTTGCTATGGGTTGAGAACCTTGTCCAAACTAACCTCTTTCACATTCCCTCCCTGCTTTCCAGACTACGGGAACTAAGACATGAGCAGAGGCTGCTAAGGGAGTCAATGCGTGCAGCAGGATTCACTGGCTTCCAGATATTAGGCCTTCTGGGTGACCTTGTGATATCTTTGAAATGGCCTTTGAAAATTAACAGTGGCTCAGGCAAAACTACCATGTTTCTGTCTCATAAGGATTTTTATCATAAAAACAATCAACATCATTTTCCTCTACTTCATCATTCAGTTCCTGTTGTTCCCCATCATTCCTTCAATCATCCCCTGGCTGTGCCTTGAGGAGATTATCAGTAGATGAGGAAGCATTACTTGACAGTTTCTGTCCTCAGAGGAATTACCTCGTCCTCATCTTCAACTGCCAAGATTTCCATTTCTGAGTTTTTTGAAAGGAGGTCTCTAATTTGGACCCATAATTTAAATGCCTGAACCAGGACCTGTTTAGGGCCATGACATTCATAAAATTTCCTCATCTTTTGTTCTACTTCTTTATACTCTTCTAAAGACAGGCTTCCTTCCTCTGGGAACCATGGACTGGCATTCAGTACAAAATCATACAATGCGGTCAAATGATTCTATTAGGTTTTACTTCCTCTTCTTTCTAACATATGGCTCAATATTTCCAGGAACATGCCTTTGTCTTTGGACTGTGAATGCCCTGTGATGCTTACTTTCTCACCATCTTCTCTATCGAAGAACATGCAGCACTCTGGAGCGGTCATATCCTACCATGAAAATGTATTTTTAGGAAAAAAAAGAAATGGGAAAAGAAAGTATACCTACTTTGAGCCCCACGTTGAGGGCCCGAGTAGCCATGGAGTATCATCAGCTGAATATGGGAGTTCAATGGGTTGAGGGTCCCCGAATTAGGTGGGTAAGGATTTGGTGGTGACAAACAAACACAGAGGCAGATTGAATCTGAATTTATTTTGCAGTTCTCAAGCACGATTTTTTAAACATATTCAATGTAAGGGGATGTTTTTTGAAGCAAACGCAAACAGATGACATTGTTATTACTTTGTACATTAATGCAGAAATCCCAAACACAAAATTGTCCATGGTTAAGGATAGCAACATATTTTTTAAAAAATACTGAACTTTTATGGTCAGTTACTGTTTAACATCAACTAACTAGTTCTTGAAAGAAGTTTATTTAAAATGTGGAGCTATTTTAACTTTATTTTTATTAAAAACCTTCTTTACCATGTGAAGCAAACTCATTGCTGATTTAAATAAATTAAAAAATAAGTTTTCTTTACCATATACATAAGGCCACTCACACATGATAACAACTGTGCAGCCATATGAAATTATATTCAGGAAAATTTTTTACTATTTGCACTTATGTGAATGACATGAATGATTTGGAAATCACTCATTTTTACAGAGAAGATGCCATGGCTAGTTACCCCATCTCAGGGTATGGTTTCTTGAGTATTTCTTTTATTTAAGATGTCAACACAGGCTTTTAGGAACATTTAATATGAAAAAGGAATAGAAGAATAAAGAGAAATTGCCACAAGAACCAGGGCCCATTTTTTTTCTCCAGCAGAGAATTTAACAACCAGTTCAAGGAGATCTCCCTCTTTTAATGTTATAGCCTCAGACTGTGGAACTTGTAACACAGATTCTACTGGAATTGATGTGACAGCAACTACCAACTGAAAAGCCACAGAGCTTATAAAGGGCTTCTTAGGAACTGATTTTCCAGTGAGAAGATTTCTAGTTGGGATTGGTTGCATTTCAATTCCTGAGGTGGAACATGAGTCTATTTTTTTCACTGTCTCTTTTGTAAACTTTGACTCTTGTTTCATAGAAGAGGTGTTTCTTTCACTGACCCTGATTTGAGTTAAAAAGTGTATTTCTTTGGCTAGGGATTCAAGGTCAGGGTGAATTTTTGAGGTCCTTGCTGAATGGTCATAGTGTTTCTATTTCAGTGCCTCTGGTTTCAAGGTCCTTGACTGGTCCATTTGCTCAGAGCTTCATGAATTTGTTTTTCCCCAAGAGTTTACTGGTGCAAACATGAAAACAGACATAATATTCCTTGTACAAACTGTTGTCACAGTTACTTTTCCCTACAAAATAAATAGGGTTGGGTGTTGGATAATGATTATACCAAATCTTTTATAATAAATGTACTTCCTTCTTTTCATATGCATGAGAATTGAAATTTCCAAAGGCTTCAACAAATTTATTGCACACAAATATTTACATGTATGAAATACAAAACATTAGCACCCTGACAATATTCATAGGGTTTCACTGCACTTTCATTTTTTCTCAAGATTTTGATACATACAAAAGGATTTACACATTGACTATATTCATAGGGATTTTATGCAGTATGTGTTTTTTATGTGTTTGGAGATGTCTGTGACTTGCAAAGACTTCATCAGTCTTATTACATTCATAGTGTGTGGCAATATTCTGTTTTTGTTTTAACAAAGGAAGTTTTCCTAAAAATGAGAGCTAGTCATTCTAGTGACACATACAGGCCAGGCACTGATGGGACTTTAAATCCAAACACTTGGGAGACAGAGGCAGATGGGGTCTGTGAGTTTGAGACCATCCTGTGATACAATCAATCTAAAAGAGAAGCAGAGCCAAGTGGTGATAGCCACAAGTTAATCCCAGCACTAAGGGAGTAGAGACAGTGATGAATGTGACTGAGTCAAGAGAGAATGTATGAAGTAAAGAGACAGAAATTCAGGAATAATTCTAAGGTTTAAAAGAGAAGGCATTCAGTGTGAGGATTATAGTACACAGGATACACCATTTATTCTGAGTATTTGTAGAGGTAAGAACTTGTATTTGGTTGCACTATTTCACTGACCTTTCAGATTTAGCCTCATACATGACTCAAGAATTTTATTACTCAGAAATATCAGAATTCTGCCATCAATAGGGTTTTCCTCCAGTATGTTTTCTTTTATGTATTTGAAGTCTACTGTGCTGAGGAAAGATTTTTCCACATTGAGTACATATGTAGAGTTTCTCTCCAGGATGTGTTGTTTTATGCATTTGAAGATTCCTGGAGCATGCAAAAGCTCTACCACACTGATCCTATTCATAGGGCTTCATTCAGTATGTGTTCTTTTATGTATTTTAAGATGACTGTGCTGAGCAAAGGCTTTACCACAGTGATCACATTCATAGGGTTTCTCTACAGTATGACTTATTTTATGCACTTGAAGATAACTGTGCCGAGCAAAGGCTTTACCACACTGAGTACATTCATAGGGCTTCTCTCCAGTATGTATTCTTTCATGTATTCGAAGAGTCCTGTGATATGTGAAGGTTTTACCACACTGATTACACTCAGGGTTTCTCTCCAGTATGCGTTCTTTTATGCACTTGAAGAGCACTATGGTGAGCAAAGGCTTTACCACACTGGATACATCCATAGGGTTTCTCTTTAGTGTGTGTTGTTCTATGCATTTGAAGATGGCTTTGCCAAGCAAAGGCTTTACCACACTGAGTACATTCATAGGGCTTCTCTCCAGTATGTGTTCTTTTATGAACTTGAAGATGACTGTGCCAAGCAAAGGCTTTACCACAGTGATCACATTCATAGGGTTTCTCTACAGTATGACTTATTTTATGCACTTGAAGACAACTGTGCCGAGCAAAGGCTTTACCACACTGAGTACATTCATAGGGCTTCTCTCCAGTATGTATTCTTTCATGTATTCGAAGAGTCCTGTGATATGTGAAGCTTTTACATGTGAGGAGCCGCCCTCGCTATCGCTATTGCCGTTAGAAGATGGCGCTGACATCCGCTGTCAGTTGGAGTTAACTGTCGCTGTCAGTTGGAGTTAACTGTCGCTGTCAGTTGGAGTTAACTGTCGCTGTCAGTTGGAGTTAACTGTCGCTGTCAGTTGGAGTTAACTGTCGCTGTCAGTTAGAGTTAACTGTCGCTGTCAGTTGGAGTTAACCGTTTAAACTGTGCCTCTCCCGTGACGTCATCTGGGGTGATGTGCAAACCACCAATCCCGGCTCTACACATCTCACTCGGAGCTCCTAGGCTTATATAAGGGGCTGGGTTTCTTAGCTTAGGGTCTCCCTCTAAGAAGCTGATCATCTATCTCTCAAGATGCATTAAAGCTTTACTGCAGAAGGATCCGAGTGTTCTGCGTCGTTCTTGCTGGCGAGACGGTAGCGCGGGACATCTGGTGCCGAAACCGGGAACTCTTCAACATCGCCGGCGCCGCGGGAGACCCCTCGGAAAACGGGGCGGATTCAGAACTGCAGGGACGTAGGTTCAGAGAGGTATGCTTTATCCTGAACAACCCTTTTCTCGACTTTGGCCTTAGTTTGTCATCACCGTGGGACGGGTCAGTGGAGGCTTTGGTGCTAGTCCTGTTTGTCCTTCTCCTTCATCGTGGCTGGTGCTGACAGAGCAGGCGCTGTCCGTCTGGCGCTGTCCGTCTGGCGCTGTCCGTCATCTGGCGCTGTCCATCTGGCGCTGTCCATCTGGCGCTGTCAGTCTGGTGCTGTCAGTCTGGTGCTGTCAGTCTGGTGCTGTCAGTCTGGTAACGGAGTTGAGCGCGTTTTTAGATAAGCTGTCAGCGCGATGGGGTCGTCACAGTCAGTGGTTACAGCCTTACAGACTGTGCTAAAACAAAGAGATCTTAAAATTGCACCACGAACACTTCAAAATTTTGTGAAGGAGGTAGATAGAGTGGCACCATGGTATGCTTGTTCCGGGTCCCTCACTGTGGCCTCATGGAACAAGCTAGGTAAAGAACTAGACAGGAAGCATGCAGAAGGAGATCTCTGCTTAGGTACCAAAGCCATTTGGAAGCTAGTTAAAAACTGCTTGGAGGATGAGGCCTGTCACCCTGCTATAATAGAAAGTCAGGGAACCTTAGAGGAAGTTCAGGATAGCATGTCAGAAACTGAACGGAGTGAGAGAATGGGAGCTCGCAAAAGAAAAAGACATGTCTAAGAAAAAAGGCCCTCCCAGGAAGTTAAGAAAGGGGAGAGAAAGAAGGGAGTTATCATTCACCCCTTAACAAATCTAAGAAAAAGAAAAAGCCAGAATCTAGTCTATACCCTGCAGTAGAGCTAGAAGCCTTGGAGCTAGATAATTCTGATTCTGACACTCTGGATTCTAGCGAAGAAGGTGGTCTAGAGGAGGAGGTGGCACGGTATGAGGAAAAAGATATCACCCTGATAGACACCGGCCACTGAAAACAAAAATGAATGTGAGGCCACCGCCTATAAATCCGGCGGGCTCACGCCCCTCAGCGCCTCCGCCATATGAGCTTCGGCTGAATACTGGTACTGACTCCTTTTTACCTTTAGAGGAACGGAGAAAAATACAAATGGCTTTTCCAGTATTCGAGAATGTGGAAGGCGGAAGAGTACATACCCCCGTAGATTACAATCAAATTAAAGAATTGGCCGAATCCGTTCGTAATTATGGGGTCAATGCTAACTTTACCACATTACAGGTGGAAAGGCTTGCTAATTTTGCCATGACTCCCACTGACTGGCAAACGACAGTGAAAGCAGTGCTTCCCAACATGGGACAATACATGGAATGGAAGGCTCTCTGGTATGATGCAGCCCAGGCACAAGCTAGAGTTAATGCCACGGCTGAAGATGAGAATCAGAGGCAGTGGACATTTGAAATGCTGACAGGTCAGGGTCAACATGCCCTTAATCAAACCAACTACATCTGGGGCGTCTATGGTCAGGTGTCGGCCGCCGCTATTAAAGCATGGAAGGCCCTCACAAAAGGGGAGAGTCCAGTGGACACCTTACAAAGATTGTCCAAGGACCCCAAGAGCCATTTTCAGACTTTGTGGCCAGAATGACAGAGGCCGCCAGTCGCATCTTTGGTGATTCAGAACAAGCTATGCCCCTGATTGAGCAACTTGTCTATGAACAAGCAACCCAGGAATGTCGAGCGGCTATCGCCCCTCGCAAAAGCAAAGGTTTACAAGATTGGCTCAGAGTGTGCAGGGAGCTGGGGGACCCCTAACCAATGCAGGACTAGCTGCCGCCATTTTACAAACGCACAGGTATAGAGATTTATCTAATCGAAAAGCTTGTTTTAATTGTGGGAGAATGGGGCACCTTAAGAAAGATTGTCAAGCCCCTGAAAGAACAAGAGAATCGAAGCTTTGCTATCGTTGTGGTAAAGGTTATCATAGGGCTAGCGAATGCAGGTCAGTCCGGGATGTAAAAGGGAGGCTTCTGCCCCCTATTGAAGAATCCAAGGTACCCCAATCAAAAAACGGGTCACGGGGCCCATGGTCCCAGGGCCCTCAGAAATATGGGAACCAATTTCAGAAAAGCAATCAAGAGGAAGTAGAGGTTTCCGAGGAACCTCCGGAATGGACTTGCGTGCCGCCTCCGACTTCTTACTCATGCCCCAAATGAATGTTCAACCGGTCCCAGTCCATTCCCCTGGACCTTTGCCCCCTGCCACCATTGGGCTTATTCTGGGCCGTGGCTCCTTAACTTTACAGGGACTCATTATATATCCTGGGATTGTTGACCCATATCATAAAGAGGAGATTCAAGTTC